>NW_007036716.1:84780-100084 GCF_000164805.1 Carlito syrichta
ATACCAACTATCAGGTGAGAAAGAGACACAGGGCCGGGAAGAGGTGAAGAAAGACACATAAGAAAGATTCCCTAAAGAGTACTGATAGCTACACAGAGACAGGCCAATTAAATTGAGAAACAGTGTAAGTCAGAAGGTAAACAACAAACGTGATCTAAACCAACAGTTACAATAATAAAATCATAAGTCAAAATAAGCGAAAGAGAGAAGTGCAAGAGGGAAAACAGATATACATACCAACTATCAGGTGAGAAAGAGACACAGGGCCGGGAAGAAGTGAAGAAAGACATGTAAGAAAGATTCCCTAAAGAGTACTGATAGTTACACAGAGACAGGCCAATAAAATCAAGAAACAGTGTAAGTCAGAAGGTAAACACCAAACGTGATCTAAACCAACAGTTTCAATGATATAATCATAAGTCAAAATAAGCGATCAGACTAGAGTCACTTCTGTGATCTCTGATTCCGGCCTCTCCCTTTTGTTTTTCGTTGCAGCGTAGGGGTGGGGCTTTGTCTCCTGTTTCGCGCTGTTGCCTTAGGAACTGAGGTAAAGTTTGTTGATAGGTGGGCAGGGCAATGGAAGTCTCTGCCTGGAGAATAGCAAGGTAGTTTACCCAGATCTGTTTTTCTCCACTTGTCTGGGTCCCCGGCTTGGGGTCTTGCACTGAGTGCCTCAGCCAGGGTGGGCCTGGAGTTCCAGAGCTCCAAAGCTCCAAAGGGCAGGTAGTGGGCAGCAAGAGTGGCTCTGGGCCCCCCACAGGGTACTTCAGCCAGGAATGGGACTGGTGTCTCTGAGGGGCGGGCACCCAGAGCCTCCCTGTGTGACCGGCGGTGCCAGGTGCCGGGTGCCGGGCTGGAGACAATGCAGCTGGGGAGAGAGCCGGAGGGGGCAGGGACCCAAAACAGTGGAATAGCAGTGGCGAGAGACTGCAATATCTGGCCTTAGGAAATGAGGTAAAGTTTGTTGATAGGTGGCAGGACAATGGAAGTCTCTGCCTGGAGAATGGCGAGGCAGTTTAAGCAGATCTGCTTTTTTCCGCTTGTTTGGGTCCTCCGGCTTGGGGTCTTGTGCTGAGTGTCTCAGCCAGAGTGGACCCAGAGTTCCAGAGCTCCAAAGTTCCAAAGGGCAGGCGGTGAGCGGCGAGAGTGACGCTGGGCCCCCTACAGAATACTTCAGTCAGGAATGGGACCGGTGTCTCTGAGGGGCGGGTGCCCAGAGCCTCCCTGCGTGACCGGCGGCTTGGTGCCGGGTGCCCGGGCTGGAGACAATGCAGCCGGGGAGGGATCTGGAGGGGGCTGGGACCGGAGACTTCCACACATGCAGTAGAACAGCAGCAGTGGGGGTGGGCGCAATATCTGTCCCTGCGTGGGACTGAAGTTCCCGGGCCTGGCACCAGCACGGTTGGTGGTGGGCTGGGGGATGGGGGAAGAGAAGTAATAGCCTTTTTGGGAACTCACGTTCAGAGAATCTCACCAGTTCACCTATGCCGTCGCCATCTTGCCTCTCTCTCTGTCTTTTGCTTTGAATGGCGAATGCTAACATGTCCCATAATACTGGATTCCAAAATCTTCATTGAAGTGGCAGATCCTTAAATTTATACAGACTTTATCTCCCATCTTCTGACAAATGTAGGTCTCATAAAGACATGTAGGGTACTACTAATTGGAATGTGATCCACATATGCGTGCTGGTCTGTGAACTCTTTGTTACTGGTCTTCAATAAGTACAGAAATTGAGAGTAAATTCTTGGAAATGTTTAGAATAATCTGATAGAATCTAATAAAATGAGATTTGTACTTGCGTGTCTTTTTATTTTGAAATTATTTATTTTTATTGAAACTTTAAAAATTGTTTTTCTGAGTGGATTGAAAATTTTTAAAAACTGGTTCATTGTCCTCAATTGTTTGAGAAACACAGATCTAGGATACCTGCTACTTTCTGCTCATCAGATTCTATCAGCTCAATGTCCTCAATATGGTGGACCAAAATACTATCCTGTGGGGTGATAAAAATGATCAAATGCTCCATGGAGTATATTATGACAGTAAGTCAGAAAAATGACCTAGCTCTGAAGTAGATGTGTACTCCTGTTCTTATCAAATTAAGAACAAATAGCTTCTGATGCTCCTTGTTGGGAGGTAAGAGAGAAAAAGTAATCACCAGAATTCTAACTTCATGTGCCAGGGATTGTGTTGATTATCTCTAGCAAGAAAACAATTAGAATTATCATATGATTAAGTTTATAACAATGTGCTATCATTCTCTAAAGCCAATTCCTATTTGTTCCATCTTTGGTGATAGCACTAATCTCTGCTTTCCTCTGCCACAGAGATATAGTAATGCTTTGTATTTACCATTTTGAAAGGGAGAGAGACTCCAATAGTCTTTACCTAGCTTTTAATACCAAAAAATCCCTTAGTCCACTTATCACCTTATCTTCAAAATAACCACTTTGACCTGAGTACTGAAGTGTTTTTCTGGAACACCAGGGGTCATCATTATTTTAGAGTCACTTATCAATAACTCTCAAAAGAACTAGTTGTTGTTTTTTTTTTTTTTCTTTTTTCTAGTATTTTAGTTCCATGGTAATTGGCAAATCACTATGGTAATTGGCAAATCACTCGGGGAAGACTAGAAAAATTACTTACTGAATACACTTAAAGGAGCATTGCAAGTATTTTTTCAAAAGGCCCCAGATACCTTCTGAGTCAACAGGCTGTGGGTGTGGGAACTCTCTCAAATCTAAGATTTGGATGAGGGATCATGGCTTTGCATTATATCACCTCAAGGCAGTTTTCATTCACCAGACCTAAAGATTTAATTTTATTTGCTTTAGTTACCAAGTTCAAATAGGACCCTAATGGGCTACCCATTTGATTCAAAATGGAAACAGTGATCAGTTAGCCCCCACAAAGTTCCACCAGTCAACTCATTTTTATTGTTATCCTCACTTTACTCCTTATCAGGGTAAAAAATCTGACAGTTATCATTTGAATTCTGATTCTCCAGGATCCTATCACATCCACTGAAATCAAAGGTTTCAATAAGCATCTTCCATCTTCATCCCCAATTTACAGAGGATATCCACTCTTATATGCTAAAAATTGTATGTCTCCAAAATTCTTATATTGAAGCCCTCACCCTGGTACTTAAGGATATGACTGTATTTGAAGACATGGCCTTTAAAGAGGCAATTAAGTTAAAATGAAGCCATTAGGGCTGGCCTTAATCTAATCTGACCGGTGTCCTCAAAAGAAGAGAAAATTGGAACACACAGAGAAACACCAGGTATGCATATCCACAAAGGAAAGGTCATGTGAGGACACAGCAAGAAGGCAGAAATCAGCAAGCCAAGGAGAACCCTCAGAAAAAATACAAAGATGGTGATCTTGGACTTCCAGACTCCAAAACAGTGAAATAATAAATTTTGTTGTTTGAACCACCCAGTCCATGGTGTTTTATTATAGCAACCCTAGCAAACTATGCCACTATTAATGCCACTGCTACCTTTACCAATGTGATTCATTATGAAGAGAACTTTCTCTGAGTCCTTTGAAGAAGAGGGCTCAGAGAAAGTTGTATGAAAGATGAATGATAAATATTTTGCAAAAATTTTCATTAACTTCATCTTTGCATTCCTTCTTTTATGAGTTATCTGGCAAGTCAACATTATTTGGTGTTTACCAGTACTGAGCTCAAGTCTTAGTTAATTTACCAAATGAAAGATAAGTGTTAGCTTGCCCAAAGCTGATTCCCTGGTACAAGGTTGTCTTCTTTAAAGTTGCTTGGAAAATTACTATGACTATGGTCAAGCACTTTAAGAATATTAACTTAGGTAAAATGTTAATTTGGCATTTAGGACCATTGGCACACCACGTCCTACTGCTGCGATTATGAGACTTGGCCCTGTATTAACTCAGGCTGCCATAACAAAATACTATGTCACCCAATGCCAATAATTGGGTGGCTTAGACAACATAAAGTTATTTTCTCACAAGCTAAAGTCTAGGAGTCCAAGATCAGGGTGATAGCATGGTTGTTGTCTGGTGAGAGCTCTCTCCCTTGCTTGTAAACAGCTGCCTTCTTATTATGTCCTCACATCACCCTTTCTCGAAATATACTCATGGAGAAAGACAAAGTGAGCTCTCTTTTTTATAAAGATACTAAGCCTATTGAATCAGGGTCCCACCCTTATGATTGCTTTTAACTTTAATTACCTCCTTCAAATATAGTCACATTGGAGCTTAAGGCTTCAACACAGGAATTTTGAGGGAACACTAATATTCAATCTATAACAAATCCCAACCCCTTGATCACACCAAGGGATGAGTTAGTGATTCCCTATACCTGAATGCTGGAGTAACAGCTAATATTTGAAAATTGTTAGAACAATTCCTATCTCCTTGAGCTGGTGCACTAAATTCAAAATCTCTTATAAATCAGCCCAGAGACTTAAAATCATCCCCAAACAAGGATATACTTCTTTCTCTTTGGTCCAGTATTCATTTTCATGGATGTTTTCCAGTTTTATTTTAGTATTTAGCAATTCTTTTCATGTGTAAGTTTTTTCTCTGTATCAGACTTTATACTTACCCTAGGATATGCCGAGATTGGTTTATATCAAAGTAACTGAGGAATAGTGAGTATACAGCACAAGGGGAGCTGACATATCCCTTTGAGGTAACTGCCTTAGGAGAAGTCATTAAAAGTTGTCCAATGAATACAGAACCTGCCCCATAGACAAGAATAAGGGGATGCTTCTGATGGCAGGCAAGGCTCAGAGGGATTTGATTTTTCTATCTACTTAAATTAATTTTAATCCCTTCAAATGTCCCTATTCTAATTCTTAGTGTCCCAGTCTTTCCCAATTAATCAGTGTTCAAATACTGAACAACAAAAAAAAAGACTTGGGCTGTGAATTCAACTTGTAACTTAATAACCCATAAGATCACATTGTGGTTCTATAAGCCCTGTAGAATTAAGAAATAAGATATTTTTTACAGGAGCCACAGAAGTTTCCTGATCATACCAATTTCTGGTCTACCGTCTCTGTGTTCCTCATTCGTACATTGAGTCTCTCACAGAAGCCCCTCAGTCTGCCAAAGTCTTGCCTTCTGTGGGCACGTTATTCTGGGGATGCTATGTCATAATTTAAGAAATTCTTTTGCCTGTGTGTCATTGATGCCAATATCCAATTTTCCAGTAGTGCCAAAAATATCACTACTATCAAATTTAACCGAGTCAGATAACCAATCCAAAATACGATCAGTTAGAGTTTAGTGGAAGAAACAGTCACAGAATTTTTGACAGATTGGAATTGAATACGGGGAATCAGATGTTTAGAAAACTGAAGAATCAGGAGGAGTCAGTACTGGAAATTTTGAAGTTAGGAACACAATACTGAAACTCTATCCAGTCAAAGAGAAATTGCTACCACCAGCTCCACAGCTCTCTCTTGACACTCGCAACGCTGATGACCAGACTCTGAAACACTAACCAGGGTTCGGCAGCTGCTCCCGATCCTCCATGACCTTGCCCGCCAGCTGATGCAGCACCAGGAATATGACTGCTGGCTCATTTCCAAATCTCTCTTGAGGGCATGCTACCATCAGGACATAATTTTCTTCCAGAACCCCAGCTGCAATGGAGTCTCAGAAATGTATTTTTAACTTTCTAGCCTGGATAATATAGGAAGGCACATAAAATAGTAAGCACAAGACAAGCGTCAATTGGCCAAAGCCAGGAAAAATTCAACTGCTCAGTTTCCCTGTTTACCCAGGAATTCTCTTCAATTCAGCAAAAGGATTTCTTCCTTCTTCTCACCCTCAGTTTACCCAGAGCTATCCTGACAGGAGCAGCAGTCTCAGATCTCAGGATGTTTCATGAGTGAAGAGGTCATTGCTTTGGCTTGTTTTTCCTCTTTTCAAATATTTCTGTCCCAGCCTATTTACAACAGCCCCTTTTCAAAAGAAAGTAAAGTCAACCCTTCACTGGTTCACACAGTTGCATTATTTTTGCATACTATCTAGCAAGCTGAACTTGAGTACTGATGTGTATTCTTTGTATTACAGGACAAAATTTAGAAGGAGGCTGTATTAGTTTCCTAGGGCTGTCACAGCAAAGTACCACAAAATGGATGCCTTAAAAAAGCAGAAATTTATCTTCTCATGGTTCTGAAGGCTAAAAGTCTGAAAGCAAGGTGCCAGCAGTGCCAGCGGTGCCATGCTAACCTCTGAAACATTAAACAGAATCCTTTCTTGCCTTTCCCTAGTTTCTGGTAGTGGCCATCAACCTTTGGCATTCTTTGGCTCTCAACATCATCACTCCAATCTCTGCTTCTGTCATCACATGATATTGTCCCTGTGTGCCTGTGTCTCTGCTCCTCTTTTCATTAGAACATCAGTCATATTAAATTAGATCCTACCACAACTAACTGTGACCTCATCTTAACTTGACTACATCTTCAAAGACCCTGTTTTCAAATAGGATCACAGTCACATTTGCAAGAGTCGGACTTCAACATATCTTTGAGTAGACACAATTCAACAAAAAAAAAAAGCTTTTTAAATGGTAAGGCTCACAAAGAGGGTCATACAAACTTTTTCCAAGAATTTCAAGGAAAATGGCAGGTGATGGTATATCATGGCTTCAAGTGTGATTGTGGGCTTGAGTAACTTACGTTTGTACATGCAATTGTGCAAGTGGAAAACACAGATGTAAAGATCACCAAAACTGTAAACTTTTTTATTAGATTACTCCTAAGGAAAAAAAGAAGTCCTCATCTAGATGCTATAACCCTTTTGACAGTATGAATTTCATTCAAGAGAAATATAAAAACTCCTCTAAAAATAGACTGATAAAATTGTGTGACTGTAGACATCCAAAAAGATGGGTTTTTTGCACAGAGCTTTGCAAATTTCCCAGATTCCAAATTTAATCTCCATTTTTACCTGCTAACAAGTCTGTGATTCACTTATTATATTAATAAATACTTATCAAGCACCTACTATGTGCCAAGTGTTTGATATTCAGTATTTAAAGTTAAGTAAAGTAAGGTCTCTGCTTCCTAGACCACCTGAAAATCTAGCAGGAAAAATAAGTGAGTCAATATACAATGACAGTGTAGTATTATGAGTGTTACACAAAATTAGGAACAGGGTGTTATGGGATTAAGATAATGGCTGGTAATCCACACGGGATGTGAGTAGTTGGGAAAGTCTTCCTACTCAGAGAAGGAAGTTCTAGAACTAAGTCATAAAGAGTGCAAGAGTTGGACAAGGTGTGTGAAGGCAAAGGAAGCAATATACGTAGTTACAAAGCTGTGAGAGACAGTGTTGCACATTCTGAGAACTGCAAGAAGTTCAGTATGACTGGATTTAAATGAGAAGTGGGGATTCGTTATTTCTAGTTTTTTCATCTTTGACTTCGATTCAGGCTCATGAGATAATTTGGAAAGGACCTCCAATTAAGCCCAGAAGTAGGTAGCATGCAGGTATTTGCCCTTAAGCCTAATGATCTCTATTGCGCAGTGAAGCACTCTTCTGGCAAGAGAACTGAGAGGGGATGGTGGGGTGGGGAGGGGAGCAGAGAATAGTTATAGTGAAAGGAAGGACTGAATTATGAAAATTTCCATAGCAAGGACTATGGAAGAATGTGGTAAATTTGACCAGTCCTCACCAGTATCTGTTCTCCTCTCTCCTTCTAGACACAAGTCTACACTTCACATACCTAACTGTTAAAGAGGGTTGGAGAGTATCTATATGACTGCGAGTAGAAGTAAAGCATATCACTTCTGGTCCAGAACATAGAAAAGCAGTTATGGCATCTTCATGTGCTCTCTGCTCTTGCTAAACACACCTTTCTCAACTCTTGCACTCTTTATGACTTAGTTCTAGAATTTCCTCCTCTGAGTAAGAAGATTTTCCCAACCACCCATGCCTGGTGTGGATTATTAGCTATTATCTTAATCCCATAATGCTCTGTTCTTAATTTTGTGTAACACTCATAATACTGCACTGTCACTGTAAATTGACTCACTTATTTTTCTTACTAGATTGTCAAGAAGTCTAGGAAGCAGAGACCTTACTTTACTTAACTTTGAATACCAAACACCCGGCACATAGTAGGTGTTCAATAAATATTTGTCCAGATAGTAGAGCCTATGCCATCTTGGATCCTTGAGTGACTATGTGAGGCAGAATATCCAACCCATATTCCTGAACCACAAAGGATATATTGAATGAGTAATACTTAAGCTTTTGCTTTGTTAAGCCACCGAGATTCTTAATTTTGATATTGCTTTTAATACAAAAATTAATTTTTAATTTATATATTGCTCCTGGAATATAACCTAGTGTTACTATAATATAGTGTGCAACAGCAAGAAAATTTAATCAAGAGAGTTTCTTAGTGAGAGTTGTATTTTAGAAAGATCACACTGGCTAGAAAATAGAATGGAGACCAGCAGAGCCAAGGATGGATACAGGGAGACAAACCTAAAGTATAACAATAATTCAGAGTCGATGGGTGCTGTCTCCCACATTAGCCAAGCTTACTTCCTTCCAGTTGAACCTCAGAAGACCAAGCACTGGGAAATCCTGGGTCATAGTATGACAGATGAGGCTTCCTTGGGACCAGCCCTCTTCCAGAACTATTACATGAAGTGATTCTCTATGAGATGTATTGTACTCTCACAAAGAGCCTAAGACCTGTAAAAGGGTCTGGATCTCCAGTCAGAGTAAAGAAACTCTGTACTAGTAGAGAAAGTACATCTAAAAACTTGCCCAAAAATCTTTTTGTTTGTGCAGTCTTTATTCTAAGTATGTCGCATTCTGAAATCTACAACAAAAGAATCAGAGGGGAAAAAGCTCTCGGGTACCCTGAATTTCCCAATTGTCCATTAGTGAATCAAAAATTTGACTCAGATCTCCCTGAGCATTGCATGAAACATAAAGAAGTTACTGAGATGAAGATACTGAAGAGACCAGTATCAAGTCATTGCATGATGCTACCCAATAAGAAAACTGGAGCACAGTGACAACCTGCATAGTTACCAAGCCAGTTGGAAATAGAACGCACTTGAAGACAACCATAGTCTGTGATTTGTCCATTTGTCCATCAGGCTACTTGTCTAGTCTGATGGTGTCTTTAGTGACCTTGGGAAAGAGGATACCTTTGATGTATCCTCTTCCCTTCGCAAGCTCAACAATGAGATTATTTTTTCCCCTCAGAGAGATCGTGTGAGAAGTTATAACAGAAGCATTTATTAAGCATTTTGGATCTGTTTCATTCACGGGGACTGAAGTTCAAAACAGCTCCAAATATGCCCAGGCAGGGACCCATAAATGCATTTGGTCTACACCAAGGGATGACTCTGCCATGTGTTACTGTTGAGAAATGAAGGACTTGTATTAAAAATGCATAATTTAATCAAGAGAAAACCACTAATCAGTAGGAAATATGCAACCTTGATGTTATGGGATTTTTTTAATGTTCGTGTTATTAGAGCTGCCACAATTTCTCATGGATCTATTGAAATGAAAATTAATGTAAAGGAGAAGTTTTGAGAGAGAAAATGAGCTCACACATGAGGTCCCCAGGAGGGTCTGGCTCTCCTCTAGGGCAAATGCAGAGAAACAAAAGCAGCATGACAACCGCCAGGGATGTCACTGTTTCCTCTCCCTGTTGAAAAATACAAATTTGCAAGCTAAGTTTTGCACTTCTTTGGAGTTCAATAAACTATGTGGTCATTCTACTGAACCAGGACCCAGAACATATAGACCATCAATAATATAGCATCAGTCTGTCATTGTTTCAGTCCGTTTGGGCTGCTACAACAAATATTTTTAACTAGGCAATTTAAAAAAAAACAGAAAAGTATTTCTTGCAGTTCTGGAAGCTGAAAAGTCCAAAACCAGAGTTCTAGCAGATTCAGTGTCTGGAGAGGACTGCCCTCTGCTTCCAAGATGGTGCTTTATTGCTGGGTCCTCACGTGGCAGAAGAGAAGGAAAGGCCAGGCAACTCTCTGAAGCTTCTTTCTTTTATAAGAGCATGGATTTGATTCACAAGGGCAAGGCTCTAATGACTTAATCACCTCCCAAAAGGCTTCACCTAATAATATCACAACAATAGAGTTTAAGTTTCAATACATGAATTTTGTGAGACATAAACATTCAAACACTAGCAGTCTTGCATCTCCAACTTTATGTGTGGAGTTGGCAAAATCACTGACAAATCTAAGTGATCTTCTCAGGACTTCCCGTGGGTCAGTAATTAGGTTCAGTCTTCCAAAGAAGTCTTTGCGAAATTCAGCAGGGAGTCCTGTTTGAATCCAATGCAGTTGTGAATGAGCACATGTAACAATTTCATTAGCACTTTACAGGCATGAGAATCGTTTGGGGGCCTAGGGACAGGAAAAGGTGTGTGTGTGTGTGTTCTCTCTTTTGTGTTTTGCTGAGAGAGCAAGCAGCAACAGAGAAACAGTAGAAAATGGGAAGAACAAAATGATGCCCAACTTATCCCCATTAACTTATGTCTAAGCTGTATAAAAACAGAGGTTCAGATAGCAGCTGAAGTCGTTTTCTTGAGGAATTCCATGATTTGTGACCACAAGTAGCACAACTTTTGTTCCCAAGTTCCTACAGAGAATAAGGAAAACAGAACAGTATGCTCATTTCTTCATGGAACACAACTTGGTGCAATGAAGATTATAGTTAGGAACACCCCCTATGAAGTCTGCCCAAGAAAGTCCAGTTTTCACCTGTTGTTCCAGCATAATTATCAATGGCATTCTCTTTTGCTCTCAAAAGTATCTCTAGTTATAGAGAATGAATAGAATCTTGAGGGGTGGAGATTTGAAATCTTGGAGATAAGGTAGTCCTCGGCATGGACATGAATATTCTCATCGAGTAGCCCTGATTAACAGAGATGATAGAAAGCAACAACCTCGGGGCCTTTGGGAGCAGTGGACATCAGCAGAGGCCAGCAAGAGCAGATGGCAATGAGATGATTGCTCGTCGGCACCTGTGTGACACTCTTCTTGCAGAGATAGGACTGTGTATCTCAAGCCTGGATTCCAGAATTAGGAAAACAACCAACTTCTTCCACCTAAGCATATGGTAAATGAGACACTGTTAATGACGATTTAATGATTTTTTTAATATAGTACTCTGATGTTGTAGAACTTTGAAAAAAATGGTATAATGTTTGTGCTAGCATTGCATTTTGCAAACTGGAAATAGGAAAAAAATAATCTTACCAAATTTCATACTATAATATCTTCATATTTCCTCTTCATTTTTAGTCTTTGTGTATTTATGCTTTATATTTTCCCAATTTTAAGGTCCCAGAGCATAGGAATAAAGACTTATAGCAGAGAGTTAAGGACTTACTAGCAACTTAAAGATAGAATTGATTATTTCCTAATCAAAGAGACGATAACTTATTCTATAAATGGTACTGGAAAAACTAGCTGAAAAACTAGAAGATTAAAACAAGAATCCTACCTATCACCATACACAAAAATCAACTCTAAATGGATCAAAGACCTAAACATAGAACCTCAAAGTATAAGAAGATTAGAAAATACAGGAGACACCTTTATGGAAATTGGACCTGGCAACCAATTCCAGATCAAAATCCCAAATGTCTATGCATATAAGAGATAAGATAGACAAATGGGACCTCATCAAATTGAAAAGCTTCTGCAAAGCAAAAGAAACCACCAAGAGAGCAGGGAGACAGTCCACAGACTGGGAAAAATATTTGCCAACTGTGTGTCTGACAAAGGCCTAGCATCTAGGATCTACAAGTAACTCGAATGTGCTGAAAAGAAAAAAAACAAACAGCCCTAATAAAAAGTGGACAAAAGATATAAATAGACCCTTCTCAAAAGAAGACAAACAAGCAGCCAACATATACATGAAAAAATGCTCACCCTCACTAGTCATCAAAGAAATGCAAATCAGAACCATACTGAAATACCACCTAACTCAGGATGGCCATCATCAATAACTCAAAACACAAAAGATGCTGGAGAAAATGTAGGGAAAAGGGAACACTTCTACACTGTCAGTTGGAGCATATACTAGTACAACCTCTGTGGATAACAGTGTGGTGATTCATAATAGTTCTAAAAATTGACCTTCCATACAACTCAGCAATCCCCCTTCTGGGAATATACCCAGAGGAACTCAAATAATTCTATGAAAAAATACCTGCACATGCATGTTTACTGCAGCACTATTCACAATAGTAAAAAAATGGAACCAATCATGTGGCCCATGGAAAGTAGGTTGGATTTTTAAAATGTGGTACATATACATGATGGAATATTATGCAGCCTTACAGAAGGACAAAATTATGAACTTTACAGCAACTTGGATAGACTTAGAGTCTATAATGTTAAGTGATCTATCACAGAAACAAAGAACTGAGTACAACATGTTCTCATTCTTAAGTGGAACCTGAACAAGTATCATAGTACTATAAGAAAGGGATTGGCACTAGTGGGAAACTTCCAGGGAAGGGAAAGGGAAGCACACTTCATCAATAAGGGTACCTGATCTCAAACCAGGTGAAATGGGACCAAAGTAAGGCCCAAACTTTACCTGTACAATGACCATTGGTATACCTAGCCCTGAATTGTACCCCACAGCTCTAAAATAAAAAAATTTTTTAAAGAAAATTTGACCTGCATTGGTTAAACTTGGCCAAAAACAAAAATACTATTTTTTTCAATTTAAAAAAAATAAGGGAGACTCCTGAAGATGGTGATGGCATAGGTGGATTCATGAGACTCTCCAAACATGAGTTCCCAAAAAGACTTACTTTTCTTCTTGCAGCCCCCTACCCACAGCCAGCCACACTGGTACAAGGCCTAGGGACCTTTGGTCCCAAGCAGGGACAGATATTGCGGCCCGGCTGTGGTTGCTCCACTATATGTAAATCTGGCCGGCTGGGGAATTCCGAATCCCGGATTCCAGCTCCCTCCCTGGTTACATCGTCATGATCAGCACCCAGCACCAAGCTGCCGATCAACCCAGGGAGGCTCTGGGCACCCATCCCTCAGAGATGCCATTCCCATTTCTGGCTAAAGTGCCCTGTGAGGGACCCAGAGCCACCACCTGCCCTCTGGAGCTTTGGAGATCTGGAGCCCCAGGCCCACCCTGGCTGAGGTACTCAGTGTGTGACCGCAAGATTGTGTAAGGGAACTTGTGTAAGGTGCTGATCGGAGGCTTCCAGCTCCAGAGGAGGGAACCCCCAACCCTCTCCTCCACCCCAGCCTGCTGGTGGCACCCCGGATCCAGCACCCAGCTGTGCAGCTGGTCCTGCCTAGAGACCCACACCAGCATCCCTAAAAGTGAAAGTAAAACTACCACCTCTGCCATTTTCAAGGCAGATTTGCATCTGCCTCCACCTTGATTCCCACGGTGACATCGTTAAACAGGAGACAAAGCCCCTCCCCTACACTGAACAGAGACAAGCCACAGATCTCCCAGGCAGCAGGCTAGCTGCCTGCAACAAAAAACAGAGGGTAGAGGTGGGAGATTAGAGCACAAGGGACTTTAGCCACCAAGAGATGAGAGAAAAATCTACACAAATGAAAAAATACCAAAAGAAGAATATGGGTCTCTCCCAGACTCCTGGGAGGGCAGACACTGAGAAAACTGACTTCGGAATGCAAACAATGAAGAGCCCCCAACATGACTGGTCTCAAACTACAAACCTAGACATCAAGACATTAATGGAGAGATTAAAAAGAATTGAGGACACTCAAGAAGCAATAAGAAAGCAGCTGATATCTGAGATAACAGTAATAAAGAATACTGTGAATGAAATAAATAACAAACTGATAACCATGGAAAGCAGAATTACCCAAGCAGAAGAAAGAATCTCACAGCTTGAGGACCAAAATATAGAACTAACCCAAACTCTCAAAAACAGAAAACAAGCTCAAAAAGACAGAAAAAACCTTCAAGAGATGAGCGATTACTTCAAGAGACTGAACCTAAGAGTAATTGGCATTCCTGAGGCAGAAAGAGAGACAGAGACCACAATAGAACAAACCTTCCATGAGATCATTCAAGAAAACTTCCCTTATCTAATCAATGATGCAAAAACTCAAACACAACAGATTCAGAGAACCCCTGCAAGACAGCAAATGAGAAAACCAACTCCTAGATACATAATAATTCACCTAAACAAAGTAGGCATAAAGGAAAAAATCCTAAAGACAGCAAGAGAAAAAGGTCAGATCACCTACCATGGAAAACCAATTAGAATAGCAGCAGATTTATCTACAAAAACTGTGCAGGCTAGGAGAGCTTGGAGCCCTATCTTCAAAGTCCTAAAGGATAAACAACCAACCAAGGATAAATAACCTACCCAGCCAGATTAAGCTTCATCAGCAAGGGAGAATTAAAATCTTTCCCAGATATCCAATCCCTAAGAACTTACACTGCCACCAAGCCACCTCTACATGAAACAATCAAGAAAGTACTAAACACAGAAGAAAAGGGGAAAAAAAGAACCACATTCTTCACAAGAGTATAGGAAAAAGAATAAAATACACAGGAACCAACCCCCAAAACAAAAGAAAGGCAATAAACAAAGTGGAAGAACAACTCTTTAAGAACTCTATGATAGAGATGAACTCTCACATTTCAATAATTAGCCTGAACATGAATGGATTAAATGCACCACTGAAAAGAAATAGAATGACAAAATGGATAAAATATCACCAGAGAACAATATACTGCCTTCAAGAGACCCATCTCACTAGAAAGGACATGCACAGACTCAAAGTAAGAGGAAACAAATCTTCAGGCGAATGGACCACAAAAGAAAGGAGGAGTTGTCATACTAAATTCAGACAAAATACCATTTAAACTATCAAAAATTTAAAAAGATACAGAGGGCCACTACATAATGATAAAAGATTCACTCCATCAACAAGAAATATCTATCCTAAACATATATGCACCTAACATAGGTGAACCAACTTTTATAAAGCAACTCCTAGGAAAACTAAAGAAGGATATTGACTCTAACACCATCATAACTTGGGACCCTAATACCCCACTCACAACCCTAGACAGATCATTGGGACAAAAAATCAGCAAGGAGATCCAGAACATCAATGTGACTCTGGACCAAATGGACTTAATTGGTATCTACAGAACACTCCATCCAAAGACCCTCAGAGAATAGACATTCTACTCATCACCGCATGGAACATATTCCAAGATTGACCACATAATTGGCCATAAATCAAGCATAAGCAAATTTAAAAGGACCGAAATT
>NW_007036716.1:100506-102088 GCF_000164805.1 Carlito syrichta
CCTAGGTTGAAACAGGAAGAAATTGAAACCCTAAATAGACCAATAACAATCAAGGAAATTGACTATGTAATAAGAAAACTACCTACAGAAAAAGCCCTGGACCAGATGACTTTCAAGCAGAATTCTACAAGACATTTAAGGAGGAACTGATTCCAATCCTACTGAAGATATTTCAGGCGATTGAGAAAGATGGAACCCTCCCCAAATCATTTTATGAAGCTAACATCACATTGATACCCAAGCCAGATAAATATCCAACAAAGAAAGAGAACTACAGGCCAATATCTTTGATGAACATAGACGCTAAAATTCTCAACAAGATCCTAGCAAACTGGATTCAACAACACATCTCCAAAATCATTCATTATGACCAAGTAGGCTTCATCCCTAGAATGCAAGCCTTGTTCAACATTTGTAAAACAAAAAATGTAATTAAATACATCAACAGATGTCAAAACAAAAACCACATGATTATATCATTTGATGAAGAAAAAGCTTTTAATAAAATCCAGCACCCCTTCTTGATAAAAACCCTTGAACATCTAGGCATACAGGGAACATATCTCAAAGTAGTAAAAGCCATCTACGAGAAACACACAGCCAGCATACTCCTAAATGGACAAAAATTGGAACCATTTCCCCTGAAAACTGGAACAAGACAAGGATGTTCACTCTCACCCCTCCTGTTCAATATAGTATTGGAAGTCCTGTCCAGAGCAATCAGAGAAGAGAAGGCAGTCAGGGGTATCCAAATAGGAAAAGAGGAAGTCAAATTATCTCTCTTTGCAGATGACATAATCACGTACCTTGAAAACCCAAAAGAATCTATCAGAAACCTCCTTACAATGATAAAGGCCTTCAGCAAAGTCTCAGGATATAAAATAAATGTGCAAAAGACAATCACATTTTTTACACCAATAATAAACAAACAGAAACTCAAATAAGAAGCATAATTCCATTCAAAATAGCCACAAAAAAAATGAAATACCTTGGCATCTTCCTAACCAGAAACGTGAAAGACCTTTACAATGAAAACTACAAAACTCTGCTCAAAGAAATCAAAGATGACACCAACAAGTGGAAAAATATCCCATGCTCGTGGACTGGAAGAATTAACATTGTGAAGATGTCCATCTTACCTAAGGCAATCTACAGATTCAATGCAATACCTATCAAATTACCAGCAACATTCTTCTCAGACCTAGAAAAAGCAACACAGGAATACATATGGAAACACAAATGACCAAGAATAGCCAGAACAATCCTCAGCAAAAAAAAAAAACAAAGCAGGTGGTATCACATTACCAGACTTCAAACTTTACTATAAAGCTACAATCATCAAAACAGCTTGGTATTGGTATAGGAACAGGCATATAGATCAATGGAATAGAATTGAGATCCCAGAAGCAAAACCTCAATTTCTCAACCAACTCATCTTTGACAAAGCCTCCACCACCTATCACTGGGGAGAGGAGAATCTATTCAGTAAATGGTGCTGGTAAAACTGGCTGACCACATGCAGAAGATTGAAACAGGACCCCTATCTATCCTCATACACAAAAATTAACTCCAAATGGATCAG
>NW_007036716.1:102623-108157 GCF_000164805.1 Carlito syrichta
AACAACTCCATTATAAAATGGGCAAAGGATATGAACAGACACTTCACAAAGGAAGACATCCGAGCAGCCAACAGACACATGAAGAAATGTTCAACCTCACTAATCATCAGGGAGATGCAAATCAAAACCACACTGAGATACCACCTAACTCCAGTCAGAATGGCAATTATCAATAACTCAAAAAATAACAGTTGCTGGAGAGGATATGGCGAAAAGGGAACACTCCTAATTGTTGGGAGTGTAAACTTGTGCAACCTCTGTGGAAAGCAGTGTGGTGAATCCTAAAAGCCCGAAACATCAACCTCCCATATGACCCTGCAATCCCCCTACTGGGAATATACCCTGAAGAACTCAAATCACTCTATAAAAAAGATACCTGCACATGAATGTTTATCGCAGCATTGTTTACAATAGCTAGAACTTGGAACCAACCACACTGTCCATCAAAAGAGGACTGGATTTTAAAAATGTGGTACATATACACGATGGAATACTATGCAGCCATAAAAAAGAACAAAATCATGAATTTCGCAGCAACCTGGATGGAGCTAGAGTCTATAATACTGAGTGACCTCTCACAGAAACAAATATCTGAGTATCACATATTCTCACTCATATAGTGGACCTTGATCATCCAATGCACTACCATAAGAAAATGACTGACAGTGGTGGGAAACTATGGGGGGAGGACTAATGGTAGTAAGCATCTGTCTGGGGACAGGGAGACACCTGTTATCAACAAGGGGGACTGAACGAAGCATATTTGGATATTTAACCCTTAACTGTACCCCACAATATCAAAATGAAAAATATTGATAAAAAAAATGATAGCAAGCAAAAAATAAATAAATAAAAAATAATAAAAAAATAAAAAATAAGCTAATATCTGTTGTCATTTACTCTTCATTTTCTAAACACTGCCTCTTCGGTTCCCATCAAGGCTGTTTTTATCATTTCCAGTGGTATTTTATGCCTTATGCAGAACTTTCCCTTGGTAATCTTGGAGAAAAGATTTTTATTATTCCCACTTTACAGATGAAATTTCTAGGATCTAAAAATGTTAATATATCCAAGGTAACAGGCAATGAGATAGAACTGGAACTAAGCCCAATGCAGCTGAATCCTATAATGTTCATCCTAGACTTCCCGCCTCTATCTCTCCCTCCCTCTCTTCATCCCTTTCTTTTATTTTCTTCCTTCCTTCCTTCTTTCTTTCCTTCTGTCTTCCTTTCATCCTATTGTTTTAATGCTTCCTTTATTTTAATATTTAGAAGCTATAAGAATTCTAGAGGCCTTGCACTTACTTTTTCATTAATATTTTATCAGAAAATTAGAAAGAATTAAAATAAAAAAGAAAGGGCAGGGAAAAGAGGGAAGGGAAGGGGGAATGGAAAGGGAGAGGAAACTCTTTTGACTCATCTTTTGGCTCTGACTAGTCTGCCCTGAATAGTAAAACTCCTTGAAAGGGCTCTCTGTCCTCACAATTTATATCTTTTTCTTCCCTTCTCTCTGATTCTCTCCAGCCAAGTATCTCTGCCATCATGCTGCTGACACTATTCTTGTTAAGGTTGTGGAGGCTGCCAAGGACTTCCACATGAACCATCTTCGGACTCCATCTTAACTGACCCACGGGCAGCAGTTGATACTGTCAGTCACTCCCTCTGCTTTCAAATGCTTTCTCCACATGGGGTCTGGGCCATTACACTTCTCTGGTTTCCTGTTTCTTCTCTCTGTATATGTTCTCTCCATGTCCTTGCCTACTTTCTCATCGTTTCCCCAACTTTCAAATCTGGAGAATGTGACAACTTCATTTTTGGACATTTTTGCTTTTCTATCTTATTATTCCATCCAGTTTCATGGCTATAAATACAATCTATATGGTGATGACTATCAAATCTTTATTTTCATTCAGGACCTCTCCCTTGAACACCAGTCTAGCATATCCAGCTGTTTGACATCTCCACTTATATATCTAATAGGCATCTCAAAGTTTAAAACTGAATTTTTGCTGTTTCCAACAAAATCCACTCATCTCACAATCTTTACCATCTCAGGGCCAACCTGAGAATCATCCTGGACTTCTCACTTTCTCTCACATCATACGCACAATCCATAGCAAATCTTGCTAGCTCTACTTCAAAACATATGCAGCATTCAACTAATTCTCATAACCCTCCCCTGCCATGCTGGTCCATACCATCATCACATCTACTTGGATTGCTGTAAAAGTCTTCCAACTAGAAGTCCTGCTTTTGCTTTGCCTGTCTTCAGTCTGTTGTCAGAGTGATCCCTCACAACAGAAGTCAGTTCAAGTCACTCTGCTTAGAACCCCCGGATGACTTCCTATCTCCCTCAAAGTAGAATCCAACATCCTCACAGAGTCCTCAAAGCCCTACAAAGCCTGTCCCCCAGCCTTTCTCCTGCCCATATCCTACTATACTCCCCCTTCCTCACACCAGCCTGCATGCTACTGCCTCAAAGACACCAGGCCCACCCCTCTTCTCTCAGGGCCTTTGCCCTGGTGGCCGCTCTGCCTAAAATGTTCATCCCACAGAAGTCTGCACAGCTTGCTTTCTCACTTCAGATCTTTACCCTAATGCCATCTTCTTAGTGGTGACTTCCTGACCACTCTATCAGAAACTTGCAACCGTACACACAATTCCCATCTCCCTCCCTGGTTTAATTTCTTCTTTTTGTGCTTTTCACTATTTAACATACTGTATATTTTTTGTCATGTTTTAGGTCTGTCTCTCCAATGAGAATATGGAATACAAGAATTTCTGTCTATTTTGTTCACTGCTGTATCTATAGCACTGAGAATGATAGTAGACAATTGGTAACTATTATGGAAGGCAAACAAAAGAAGGAAGGAAGGAAGAAGGAAAGAGGGAGGGAGGGAGAGATTGCAAAGACAGTTACAGCACCCCCTCTCCATGTGAAGACAGTCTAGCTCACTTATGACATTTAAATTGCAGGTGGTAAGAGCCTACCCCATTGCTTTCTGAGTAGATCTAGATAAATAGAAACCATCAGCCTCTTAAGAACAAGTGGCATCCTCCTAACTACATGCATTTTTAAATGCCCATATGAACCAATTAAAATATGAAGTGATTTTAACTTCCAAAAGCTTTTCTCTTAAACAACAAACCAGGAACTGAGGCCAATGCCCAAGTTGTCCCGCAACCTCACATCGAGTTAAGCACAATGCTGGCTGTAGATAAATGTTAAATTGCAGCTATAGTCCCTTTTACTTCCCAAAACTAGGTTTTGATTTATCTTATTGTGGGTTTTGAGCGTCTGGAATTTTCCCAAGTGAACTAAAATCCTGCCATCAGTAAAACGACTGCTCATTACCTGTGTTAATTTCATCTCTTTCTCTGCCTTCAATAACCCCATCTGTTGCAATTCCAGCTGTGAGAAGGGAGAGGAGCAAGAGACTGTGCAGAACTAACACAGAGACTCCATGGGGTAGCAATAACTCTTTCACAGGAAAAAGGAAATTTATAACTCACAGTGGACATGGCTAGCACCACCAAAAATAACTAGGCAAAAATGGAGTCTGGGTCACTCTGATTTTAAAAGTTCATATTTATGTAATGTCAAAATATCTAGTATAATTTACTGGTAAAGTAAATTCATTCTTATAAGTTTATTTATTATATAGTGCTCTGTATTATAAAAACAGAGCCTATATCAAAGTGCATATGACCTAAGTTTCAGCAGGAAGCTGCCAGAAGCACACACCATAGTTCTGAATAGGGGCTTGGAGAACTGTAAGAAGTGGCGGGCATAATATGTCATATAGTAGATGCTCAGGAAATATTAGTTCCCTCTCTGCCCCTTCAAGGAAACAGGCAAGTCTGACCCTTTGTACTCCGTGACAAAGTTTCTCAGCAATTCCTTGCTTGGGAAGAGCCACATCTGGCCCACCACATTCCCGACCCCTGTTGCCCTTTAAGGAGCTTCCTGAGGCTCTGGGAAGCTGCTGAAGCTGAGAGAAGAATAAATTTTCTTCCCTCTAGAATGATAAACAGGATTGTAGTGATTGTAGTGATTTAGGATGACACTTCAACAAGCTTAATTACTATCTGATAAGCAAGGGTATGGTTTGTTTCTGTTACCCTTACCCTAAAGGGGAAGGTTGTGTAAAGGAAGTGAGTGTTCTTTCAAGTATTGCTCCCTCTCTTAGAACAGAGCTTCCCTCTCCTCTCTCCTGTCTCCCCCCACCCTCCCTCTTCTCTTTCTCCTCTCTCCTCTCTTTCTCTCTCCTCTCTTCTCTGTCTCTCTCCCCCTCCCCTCTTCTCTCTCCCCTCCCCTCCATCTCTCCCTCAGCACCAAAGAAGAATAAGCATTATACAAAAGAAAGAATTAGCATGAAAAAAAGGGGGGGGAAAGAGAAGACCATTCCAAGTATGAGTAAAGGCACAAGGGCATGAAAGTTCATGCATTTCATAGTAAGTATGTATTGCATTATTACTAGAATGTGAAATATACAACAGAGAGTAGCATGGTGAAAATTACACGGCAAGTAGGAGCAGATTGTGGGCCAGTGTGCCAAGACCAGGGCCTGTTGCTACAGAGTTCTTGGAAGATTGAAAGCAGGAGATTGATGTGATCCAATTTGCTTTTTAAATGAATTCCTTCAATAGCACTAGCACTGTAAAAAATTGTTTTGAGAAGGATACAACTGAAGGCAGAATTACTATGTAAGTAGCTAGGGCAGGCTGGAGATGATAAGAAACTGAATTGAGGTTATGTGAGAGGGATGGAGAGTTGGAGACAAACTTGGTAAATATTTATGAAGAAAAAAATAGTGAGGCTGAGCATTTTTTCATGTGTCTGTTGGTTGCTCATATGTCTTCTTTTAAGAAGTGTCTATTCATGTCTTTTACTCACTTTTTAATGGGGCTGTTTGTTTTTTCCTTTCAACACATTTGAGTTCTTTGTAGATCCTGGATGTTAGACCTTTGCCAGATATGCAGTTGGCAAGAGGTACCTGCACACACATGTTTATTGTAGCACTATTTACAATCGCAAAAACATGAAAACAACTGTGCTGCCCATGGAAACTGGACTGGATTAAAAAAATGCGGTACAAATACATGATGGAATATTACACAGCCATAAAGAAGGACAAATGTATGGATTTTGCAGTAATTTGGATGGATTTAGAGTCTATAATACTCAGTGATCTATCACAGAAACAAAGAACTGAATACCACATGTTCTCACTCATAAGCAGACACTGAACATTTTCCATAATACTATAAGAAAGGGATTGGCAGTAACTAGAAACTTCCGGGGGGGGGAAGGGGGACATATAACATTAATAAGGATGACTGATCTCAAACCATGCAAAACGGGGACCAAAGGGAGGTCCAAACTTTACCTGTACAATGGCGACTTGTATACCTAAAACTGAATTGTGCCCCTCATCTTTAAAATAAAATAAAATTGTTGATAATTGCCATTCTGACTGGAGTTAGGTGGTATCTCAGTGTGGTTTTGATTTGCATCTCCCTGATGATTAGTGA
>NW_007036716.1:108520-141687 GCF_000164805.1 Carlito syrichta
CCTCTGTGGAAAGCAGTGTGGCGGTTCCTAAAAGCTCTAAATATCAACCTCCCATATGACTCCGCAATCCCACTACTGGGAATATACCCTGAAGAACTCAAATCACTCTATAAAGAAGATACCTGCACTGCACACGTATGTTTATCGCAGCATTGTTCACAATAGCAAGAACCTCGAAACAACCATGCTGCCCATCAAAAGAGGACTGGATTTTAAAAATGTGGTACATATACACGATGGAATACTACGCAGCCATAAAAAAGAACAAAATCATGAATTTCGCAGCAACCTGGATGGAACTTGAGTCTATAATACTGAGTGACCTCTCACAGAAACAAAGATCCGAGTATCACATGTTCTCACTTATATAATGGACCTTGAACATCCAATGTAATACTATAAGAAAATGATTGACGGTACTGGGAAACTATGGGAGGGGAGGGGGATGGGATTAACAGTAGCAAATATCTGTCTGGGGAAGGGGAAACACCTCTTATCAACAGGGTGCCTGAATGAAATGTAATTGTACACCTAACCCTTAACTGTACCCCACAAAACCATAATAAAAAATATTGATTTAAATAAATAAATAAATAAAATAAAATAAATTGAACAGGTGAAAAAGCAAAACTTGGACAATTTTTAAAATATAATTATGAGGAAAAATATAGAAGGATTTGATGACTGATTAGATTCAAAGGGGACAGAAATAGAAAGGATCCAAGATTACCATGTGGGCTCTCCTTGAATAAGACTGGTGGCAAACTTCAAGCATGATGGGACAGGTTAGAGAGGGAAGTGAAAGGATGGGGTGAATTCAGTCAGGAGAAGATAACTTCAAGGTACTGTGGGACATCAGTAAGGAAATGTCCAGTAATTATTTCAACATAGGACTCAGAGGCTCAGGAGAGCAAGGTTAGAGAAAAAGATGTGGTAGCTTATCAGTCCAAGAATTTATGTTTACCAATTAAGGTTATGTTTGTCTGTTTATAAATATATATTTTTTAAAAGTGGTTTTAACAGAATAAAAATGTGTTTCTCTAGATCCAGAGGTGAAGAGTGCAGGGTTGTCATGGTGGCTATGACCTGTCCTCAGGGAGCCAGTCCCCAGCTTCCTACACTACCATCCTTAGTGCATGGCTTCCCAACTCAAGGTCACCTGCTGTCCAATGTGTCTCCTCAACTCTTAGACACCCGCTGCCTACAATGCCTGCATTCCAGGAAGCTGACAGAGGTGGGAAGGGCAGCAAAAGGCACTTCCCAGGACCTTTTAGGAGCCTCCCCTGAAATCTCACACACCATTTCTGCTTGCAACTCCTTAGCTAGATCTTCAAGATGTGGCCCACCTGGATATGATGGAGACTGGAAAATGTAATCTTTTAGCTGAGCCCATTAACTCCCTGTATAAAACCAGGGTTCTTCTACTAAGAAGAGTGTGTGGATATTGGTTAAACAAAGAGTGATCTCCTTTACCTCATGAAAAAAGATACGATGAAGGAAGAAATTTAAGCAGAAAAATAAAGTAGGTCAAGGCAGACCCAAGGGGAATGATTTAAGGAGCAGGTAAAGGGAAGGCACTGAGAAGGAAAAATAGTAAAGGGAACAGAAGAACTCAGGGAAGAAAACACCTTTTCCACAGTTTTCCAAATAGTGGTTCATTAAGCCTTCTGCAGTGGAATCCATATTACATTCTCAAAAAGTAAACTGACGCTTCTGGGATTTTTTTTAAATTGATTATTCACATTTCCAGCTATAGCTCTTGTATTACATACCTGCTTATGCCTGATGTCTGTGGTCATTTAGCTTCTTCCAAAAGGGCACCTTTGGAAACTGTATTAGCTCCTTCAAGTCATCAAAAGGTGCTAGTGCAGCAACTTCTGCGATAGTACCTTCACTTTCAGATACTGAAATAGTTTAACCCCAGGACTCATTCAAAAGTGTTGGGTTAATGAGAACATCAAAAGTAACAAACAAGAGATGTCAAGTTGGAATGAAAGCACAGACTCAAAACAAAATTATACTGATAACCCTCAATAAAATAAAGCTAATTACTGAAGATTGTCTTTTAAGCAAAATTCTGATATTAAAACCGTATTTTTCTTATTCATTTGTACTTCCTATGAAAAAAAAGATCAGCCCCAAGACATTTAAAACAGAACTGTACTCCAGAGCTACCTATCCCTCCACTGATGGGAATAAGGAAATGAAACAGGAAAGAGGAAAAGATATCATTAGTCACAGTATACAGGCTTATACTCTCTAGATAGAAAAAATAAATTAGCGAGCCTGTCAATAAGAGAAAAACTGGGCTAAATGTAGGCCAGAAAGGAGAAAAAAGACTCACTATAACTCCTACCTACCAAAAGGCAGCATGAGTAAATTTTCAAAGTATAGAATCATTCCTTAAATGTCCACATCGCTATTATCTAGCCCCATCAAGGAACAGTGCCTTCTAGCTAAGGAAGAATCCTAGGTGTTAATAAAAACCTTATACATATGTAGTATATTAAGTTGGCAAAGCAGTTGAACTGCAGTGTGACATTTCAGCCACCAAAAGTTATTAAGAAGATGATCAACATGATCCTATTTTACAAATAGAAAAATAGATTCAAAGAGGCTATTTCTGTCCGTTGAAAGGAGTGTGCCACAGTCTGTATGTTTTTGCTTCCTCCCAAACTCATGTTGAAACTTAATCCCCAAGGCAACAGTGTTGGGAGGTGAATCCCAATGTAGGCATTGATGTTGTGAGAGCTCCACCTTCATGAATAGATTAATGCCACTGTAAAAGGGCTTGCAAAAAGTGAATCTTCTCTCTTCTGCTCTTCTGCCACGTGAGGACATGCAGAGTTCAAGTCACCATCTTGGAAGCAGAGATCCGAACCTCCTCAGACAACCAAACTTGCCAGTGACTTCATGTTGAACTTCCCAACCTCCAGAACTGTGAGAAAATAAATTTCTGTTCTTTGTAAATTATCCAGTCTGTAACAGATTACACAGTCTGTGGCATTCTATTACAGCTGCCCAAATGGACTAAGACAGATGTAGCCACATTTTCACTTTAAAAGTTCTATAACTATGAGAACTACACAAATAATGAGAGATAACATTAGAACTCAGGGTTTGTGATTCCAAGATTTCAGCTTCCTAAGAATATCACAACAGTACTTACTTTGTATGACTCATTTAGATTTCTAATATTTAAATTATCGGTAAAATCCAATAAGCAATAATTTGACCTCATATTAATGATTAGAAAGTATGTTAATATATCGCTGAGGCGGAAGGATTGTCGGAGCCCGGGGGGTCGAGGCTGCGGTGGCCAGGAGCGGCCACTGCACTCCAGTCTGAGTGACAGAGTAAGACTCCAACTCAAAAAAAAAAAAGAAAAGAAAAAGTATGTTAATATATCATAATTTCTCAGAAACATCATTATGATGATCAGTTACACTTATGGGTATAGACAGAAACACCAATAAATAAAGTTCTGATTAAAGCTTTTATAGGTAACATAGATTATTTTTTAATATTCTCATTTAGATACTTGCTATATAATTACAGATCTCAGAAAACATATCTAGAACATAGATCCTCCAAAGTTTTTCTTAAAGTATAAGATATGATTCTAATTTTAATGAACCCTCCTAAATAGAAGTTCACAACGTGTATTTTTTTCTTTTCTTCTCCATTTCCCATTTGATTGTTTTTTAGTATTTGATTATGACACAGTTATACAAACCACCTGTCCAAGTGGTTTACTAACCCCAGTTTTTCATACCAGAGGCAGATGCAGAAATATCAGTAGTAAGTATGATGGTCCACAAGTTGACATTGTTTCTAAAGTTTAGCACCAACAAGATCATACAGCCATCAAATGTATCAGATATCTTGTTTCTTTACTGATTCCAAAGTCAGGTTTCGAGTCTGTTCCACAGCCATTGATACAATCCATGGTAAGTACTAGTTTCCTATCACCATTGTAACAAATTACCACAAACTTAATGGCTTCAAACAACAGTTATTTTACAAATTTAAAAGTCAGCAGTCTGAAATGGGTCTTGGGGGCTAAAATCAAGATGCTAGCAGGACTGCATTCTTTTTGAAGACTCTAGGGGAAAATTTTATGTCCTTGCCTTTTCCAACTTCAGAGACCTCCTGCATTCTTCAACTCGCGGCCCCTTTCCCTATCTTTAAACCCAATGGTGTAGCATCTTCAAATCTTTCTCTTATTCCAACCATCATTCTCCTTTCTCCTTTCCTCACTTATAAAGACCCTTATGATTACAGGGGCCCACCTATATAATAGAGGATAATTTTCCTATCTCAAGGTCTGAACTTAATCATATCAGCAAAATTTATTTTGCCATGTAAGATAACATATTCATGAGTCTGGAGATGAAGACATGAACTTCTTTAGGGGGCTATTATTCTTCCTATTATAATAACATAGAAAAATTGGTAAAAGAATATGTGTCATCTATTCTTTTTGAAGAAGAAATCATACTATTTGTGTCAAGTTATATTATGTTGTTTATTAAGGGCACTGTTTCCTATTTTCCCAGTCACTTCAAACAGTTAGCTATCTTCTAAAAAGTCTTAACTTACAACAGGACTTTGTATGGTTCTTAAAATGTGCAGCCCTGGCCAGGCACAGTGGCTTAAACCTGTAATCCCAGTACTTTGGGAGGCCGAGGCAGAGAATTGCCTGAGCCCAGGGTTTTGAGACCAGCCTGGGCAACTTGATAAGACCTCATCTCTACAATATATCAAAAAAACTAGCTGGGCATGGTAGTGCGTGCCTGTAGTTCTGGCTACTTGGAAGGCTGAGGCGGAAGGACCGCCTGAGCCCAGTGGGTCGCCGCTGGGGTGGCCGTGAGCACACCACTGCACTCCAGCCTGAGTGACAGGGTGAGACTCTGACTCAAAAAATAAAATAAAATAAAATAAAATGTACAGCCCTAACCCACCAAATCTAAATTTCTGTTTTTCAAAAGTCAAAGAAAGGCATGGCTAAGAACATTGCTTTGCTACATAATCAAAGGTCTTACTTAGGAAAAAAGCTAAAGTCTTTTATTGTGATTCTATGCATTTTCCACAGAACTAGTCAGTAACCTCTCCAGACCAAATATATATATATATATATATCGGGGTTATAAGAGAACAAAAATTATCTACTTTGCTTTCCACATTCATAAAACTAAGAGAATCTATTCTGGCCTTAAATTTTTTCCAGAGATTTCTAGTTTTTTGAAATGACATTTGTTAGGGGTGTGTGTGTGTGTGTGTGTGTGTGTGTGTGTGTGTGTGTGTGTGTGTAGTTAGTTGTTTAAAAGACCTCTAAAGGATAAGAAATAATTTACCCCAGTAACCTTTTCAAATAGAAAATAGCTTTGATTTTCCTTACACAGACTAATCTCTGTGTGGCTGTCAGAGGATACCATTTAAGTAGAAGACAAGAAAAAGAGGTCAGAAACCCATCTTGTTCTTTCTCAGAATAGCAATAGAAAGAAGAAAATACCAGGACAGTTCTTACTAGTCACTTCTTCCTGATGATACAGGAAAAAATCTCAGTTTAAGGCAGAACAAATTTTAACCCATTACCAATTTCATTCATGCCCCCCCCCCCACAAATTTAACACCTCTTTAAAAATGTACACATGATATGGTCAATGAGACAGACACAGCTATAGATTCTAAATAGCATAAACATAATTACCTGATTGTCTTTGTCCCCAGAATCAGAAATGAGCTGGGCACAGTGACTCATACATATAACCCCAACACCACTCAAGGTTGTGAAGTTCAAGACCACCCTAGGCAACATAGAGAGCCATGTCTACAAAAAAAAATTTTTTTTTTAGTTTGCTGCTTGTTGATGCTAGGATATAGCTAAAGTCCTAGCTACTTGGGAGGCTGGAACAGGAGGATCACTTGAACCCAGGAAGTCATGATCATGCTACTACACTCTAGCCCGAGCAACACTGCAAGACCCTGTCTATAAAAATAAAAATAAAGAATCAAAGATGTATATATCAAAATATATGGCTGTGGGTGAGGCACTGAGCTTCTAAAACAGATTTTATTTTAATTTTATTTATTTATTTATTTATTTATTTATTTATTTATTTATTTATTTATTTTGAGTTGGAGTCTCACTCTTTCGCCTAGGCTGGAGTGCAGTGGAACACTCACGGCCACCACAGCCTCAACCGGCCTCAGCCTTCCAAGTAGCTGGAACTACAGACGCATGCCACTACACCTAGCTGGTTTTTGTGATTTAGTATAGAGATGATGTCTCACCATGTTGCCCAGGCTGGTCTTGAACCCCTGGGCTCAGACAATCCTCTCCCCTCAGTCTCCCAAAGTGCTGGGATTACAGGTTGAGCCACTGCACCCGGCCAAAAACAGGTTTTATTACTTACCACTTGTATGACCAGAGGCAAATTCCTTGACCTTTCTCAACTTTGGTTCCCTGTCTGTAAACTGTAAATATTACTACCTGTCTCAAGGGTTTGTTGGAAAGTGCTTACTGCAATGCCTGGCACCTACTAAGTGCTCAGTAAATGTTAGCCATTATTGTTATCTGAAAGTTACTCCAGAATTAGGAAGAGATATATTAGGCATCCATTTGAGCTCCAAACTCAATCTTAGGATAGGGAAAATAATTAAAGAAATGCATATGAATTGGTGGGTAATTAGTCAAATTCTTTTTCAAGTTCTTGTTTTGCACTGCAGAGTTTCTTCTTCTCAATATATTCTTTTCATTGAGAAATCTACTGAGAAAAAATTTTCAGCAGAAATTTCATTTCTTTGATGTGCTGAGCAGAAGGACTTGATAAAGCATAGAATTTTGTTATTATTAAGGAATTAACTCTTAAGTATCCCAGGATTACAAAGCAACCACCAACCACTGGAGATTGATTAATCATAGAACATCAAGGAGAATTGGGTTCTTATTGACTATAATCGGGTATGGTTTCAGAATGAAAAAATATCAAAATACAACAAAACTGTAGGAAAAAAACCTGGCATATAGTTGAACAATAAATATCATTACTTGACAGGCAGTAAATGGAGGCAGAAAAGGGGGAAGGTAGGAGGATGGAGGGGGAGAGACAGAGAGCGGGAGGTGGGGGGGGTGGGGGGGAATATTGACTCTCTTCTCCGGAGACAAAGGATGGCCATGGCCAATCTTGCTCTTTCTCACTCATTCCAAACTTCATCTTTTTCAACCTCCTCCTTCCCACTCCCACCAATCAAATACACACACACACACACACACACACACACACACACACACACACACACACACACTCCAATACAGATAGGGTCTTGTGGTAAATTCATGAGATTCATGCAGAACTTGATCTTGCATGTGTAAACCATTCTTACACAAGCCATTCAAGTGTCTACATTTGAACTTGAATTACTCTGCTAAAACTAACTTTTCCTGAAACAAAGTTCCAAATCCGTCTTTCCAACAAGCAGTCCCCAACTTAGCAATGGTCCATTTATACAAATGGCTGTCATCACTCTCATCTTACTGTGTACTTTACTGGAACATTAAAACCATCCAGAAAACTTAAGGTGCAGAGAATCTATTGGTCTGGAAGAAAAGATAGAAAGAAGTTATAAAAAAAAAAAGTAGAGGACGCTCTAGCAACTCTCACCCTGAGATTGCATTCCAAGGTAAATTGGCCTGAGCCAGCCTTCTGCCCAATGCTGTTATTAAACCAGCCTGTTTGCTTATAGTCTTACCTTGTTCCTTTGCCTAAAATTCTATAAATAAGATATTCATCTGGGTTATCAAGCATTCTTTTTAGCAATGCAAATGCTTCCCAAAAGGTTAATAGGCTTTCAATCATGAACACTTTTGTTTTGAATTAACTCAATCAGATTGCTTTCCTCCTAACTCCTGGGAAGCATTTGAATTAAAAAGTTTTGATTCTGGAAAAAATATTAAGATAATCTAGGGGCATTGGGAACTTTATTTATTTAGTTAGTTAGTTAGTTATCTATCTGTTTATTCATTCAGACATAGTGAATGTTTCTAGGTGCCAGGCCCCTTCCAGGCAGGAGTACTTAGTGGCTAAGGGTAGTCATGGAGATGAAGGCTGCGGTGGTCGGTGTGCCAAAGTGAGGCCTTAGGGCAGAATGAGAGCAGCAGAGTCTGTAATGAGAAATTCTGAGAGGTCAAAAGTATATTAAATTGAGGCACAGGAAGGAAATAGAAGGGTGACGTTGACAAATTTTATGTATTTGAAAAATTTGTCTCATATTTCCCTATATCAAAGAAAGATAAAATATGCATTTTTTTTCTTCCTTTATTGAATAACCCACTATTTCCAGGACACAAAATAATAGAAATCGTAAGATTAAAATGTACCCACCTTCTGGGTCTTATGATAAAAATTCGCTCTGGCTGGGAGAGAGACATGGCTATTGGTTTTATACCTTTTTAAGATGTTTTAAATTTAATCTTCTTCCATTTAAAACAATGCTACAGTTATACTACTCTAAAACCATTGTGAATTTCTATCCTCATACTTGTATTGGTGATGACCTTCGAAATTATTTAAAGAAATGAAACTGTATCTCGATCATTAAAACACTCTAGAGTCCCATCCACGTAGCATTTCATTTGGTTTTTTTGGTTTGTTTTTTGGGGTTTTTTTGAGTTGGAGTCTCACTCTGTCACCCAGACTGGATGACAGTGGCTGCTCCTGGCCACCGCAGGCTCAACCTGCTGGGCTCCGGCGATCCTTCCGCCTCAGCCTTCCAAGTAACCGGAATTACAGGCGTGCACTACCACGTTCGGCTGATTTTTTTATTTACTGTAGAGATGAGGTCTCGCTGCCCAGGCGGGTCTCGAACCCGCGGGCTCAGGCAATCCACTCACCTCAGCCTCCCAAAGGCACGGGATTACAGACTGAGCCACCGAGCCCAGTTTCATTTGTTTTTATGTTGTTTTCTTTACTGACTCATCCTCAGGTATCACTTCTTGTGCTCTCAGTACACCTGCCTGTAGCCTGCTTCCCAATTTGCTGCTCTACTTCAGATAATCAAGGTTGTGAGAATTGTGTGTGAACTAAGAGTGGTCAGGAAGTCTGAGAAATTTTGTAAAATAAGTCTATAAGTTTCAATATAAGTTTCAATGCATGAACTTTGTGATACATTTTAATAGTTAGATGTTTTCGTACATAATTTTTCTGCTTGGCTTTTGGTAATGAAAGATATAATATATGGTAAATGATCTCCAGTTAAAGATAAATTGTAATATTGCAATTTACTCTGATAAAATTAGAAGAGAATCTCACAATGAAAGAATAAATTCATTCATGCCACAATCAAAAAATACTTTCTATTAAAACAAACTTTTTAAACTCTTATCTTCACCCGCCTTGGCTATAATCCTGTTCTCACATTTTTGAATGACAACTGACCTATGGCAACCTCTGTCAGGTCTGAGGACAAAACACGGTCTTCAAGTCATGAGTGGGAAACCCCAACTCTTATATCTGGTGTTATATTTGAGGCATGTAGAGAATATTTTTTTCCCAAAATATGTTTCTTATCTAATAGCTAATTCTCTACTTTTTTTTATTTTTTGAGTTGGAGTCTCACTGCGGTGTCCAGCGGCACACTCATGGCCACCCCAGCATCGACCTGCTAGGCTCCGGCGATCCTTCCACTTCAGCCTTCTAAGTAACTGGAACTACAGGTGCATGCTATCATGCCTGGCTAATATTTTTTAATGTATTTATTGTAAAGACGAGGTCTCGCCAAGAGGGTTGGTCTCGAACCCTCTGACTCAGGCAATCCACTCACCTTGGCCTCCCAAAGTGCTGGTTTTATAGGCTGAGCCACCAAGCCCTGCCTAATAGCTAACTCTTTGACAAAGTTCTGTCTTAAAATGTTTTATTCTTGTTATTAGGCAATCATTGTTGGAATGCTTCTGTTTTTCAAATTAAAAAGTACAATACTCTCTTTAGTCATCTTCTTAGCAATGCAAATACGTCCATGTAATGGACTATCAGTCATAAACATTCATTTTGAATTAGCTCAATCAGATCACTTTCCTCCTACCTCCTTGAAAGTATTTTAATTAAGGAGATTTTTAATTCTAGAGAATGTATATTTTTCAATATATAATTGAACCCCTCCTCCTGTGTGAGAAGAATGTAAACAGTCTACCAAATCCTTCTCCCCTTCTTATATAGAAATAAAATTATGGCAAACCATGTGGCTGACTAGTAGACTACATTTTCTGCTGACCTCTTCTGCAGTTCAGTATGGCCAGGGGGCATTATAAACAGCAGTGATGTTCTCCTTCCTGGCCAATGCCTTACGACTGTAGGAGCGCCTTCTCTACCCAGTCTTTCCCCTTCTTTCAGAAAGCAAACATGACACAGCAGAGACCCACCACATACAAGACTATTCCCTAGAGAATGAAGAAAAACAGAGCAGAAAAAATGTGGGTTCCTGAATGTTCTTGTGGAGTCAAGCTGCTTAGTAAACTAGCTTCCCTAGTGTTACATGAGAATGAAACAAACATCTATCTCATTTAAGCTACTGTATTTTAAGGTCTCTTTGTTAGAGCAGTTTAGCTTTATTCTGATATACCTAGAAGCTCTAATACATCCTTCTGGCAGATGAGGAAAATAATAGATTCTCAAAAATCATTGATTTATAGGTTTTGAAGGAGGTAAAAGCCACCTGGGAGTCAGTGTCTCGTGGAAGTCTTTGGTATTATTTAAAGAAACTCTTCTGCCTGTACTCTGGGCCCCAACCACCTCTCAGAGACAACCTTATCATTTATTTATTTCTCTCCTGTTGCTATAGCTTCTCCCTAACTCCTTCCAGTCCACATTAATACATCCTAGGAATATTTAACATAAAAATTAATCCTCTCAGCCCAGTTCGGTGGCTCAGCCTGTAATCCCACGCCTTTGGGAGGCTGAGGTGAGTGGATTGCCTGAGCCCGCGGGTTCGAGACCCACCTGGGCAGTGAGACCTCATCTCTATAATAAATCAAAAAATTAGCCAGGCGTGGTAGCGCATGCCTGTAATTCTGGCTACTCGGAAGGCTGAGGCGGAAGGATCGCTGGAGCCCAGTAGGTCGAGGCTGTGGTGGCCGGGAGCGGCCACTGCACTCCAGTCTGGGCGACAGAGTGAGACTCCAACTCAAAAATAATAATAATAATAATAATAATCCTCTCTCAACTTCATGTTCTCTTCCATGTACCACTCTGTCTTCTTTCTTTCATTGCCAAATATCTTCAAAATATTGTTTAAACTTCTTTCTTCTTCAATTTTTACTCAAACTTATTATCTGTCTTTTGGCCCCACCAGCATCTTGAGGTTAAATTCTTATCATCTTGCTTGTATGACCATCTTCCATCTCGAACCCACTCACCTCTCCATCTCTGACACCCACTGCCCTTCTTTCCTGTGCTTCCCTGGCTACTCCTTCACAGACTCCTGGAATATCCTTCTCCCTTTACCTGTCCTTAAATATTAAAATAGCCCAGGATTATGTCCTGGGCCCTCTCCTTTCCACATTCGTCACTTCCTTCTTCCCTTTGCTTCATTTCTCCCTGTCTTGTGGTTCTCAAATGGCCAGTTCTAGGTCAGATCGCTCTCTTCAGCTTTTGGCCCTAAATGCAACTGTCATCTGCTCATCTCTCCACAAAACCATGCTCCTTTCTAGTATTCTCTATATAAAAAATATCCACCAAGTTTCCTGGCAACCAATGAATCACCAAGTATTGAATCTCCTAATTATTTTGTACTTTGTTTACTTTTTTCCCATTTCCAATAAGATTCTCCTAGTTCAGTCAATCCAGTCTAGCGTTTAAGTTAAATTGCCTGAGTTCAAAGCTCAATCACATCACTAACTGTCTGACACTGGGCACGTTTCTTTACCTCTTTATCCCTCAGTTTCCCATCCATAATATGGAAATAAAAATAGCATCTATCACATAATCATGGGTTTAAATGAGTTATCATATATATAAAATACCGAGAAAAGTGTCATGTTTTTAGTGCTAGCCATTATCTCTTGCAGAGATTATTACAATACCCTCTTAATTTCACCTTGCTGAACAGTCCTCTCTTCCTTGTCAACAATAATTTTAGCATGCAAATTCTTAACCTTTCGATGGCTTCCCATTGCCTTAGGTTAAGATCTTAATTCCTTAACAGACCTTAAAAGGACTTAAAAGACCTTTTGTGATCTGACTCTGCTCCCCTTTCTAGCTTCTTACATTGTGTGCTTGCCACTTTGGCCCCATTCAGGCTCCTACAAAACCCTGTACTTTCCAAGTTACAACATGTCTCACTAAATAATGTCCCTTGTTTTCTCACTACTCCTCATTTCATTTAACCAGGAAGTGAATACATATCTGAATTGTGCAATTAAGGGATGCCTTTGCAACAACAGTGCATAGTCCCTATTGTATTTTGCATTTTAACATAGTTAATTTCCAACTATTACCTCACTGCTCCTTTTGTGTAGATGTGCCAAGCAAAATCTTTGCCCTCTGCATTTAGAAACTTTTTTATATGCTGTGATATTCTCTGAGAATATCACTCACATTTTGAATAATGAATCTTATACTCTTGGTTCTTATATCCTGCAGCTCAAACAAAAGATCACTTTCTATTTTACATCTAGAAACAATTCCAAAGATGTAGTGCCCTTGCTTTAGCAAACTCAGAGATAACCATTATCCTAACCCGACTGGTCTGAAGACAGTTTATGTATATGTAGCAAGTAAAAGGGATATTTGAGCTATAAACCCCAAGTCATTATTCCTCTCTCTGAGCTCCAAAGTGTGGTGAAAACTCAGGGGTCAAATTTCTAAGAGTTAATGCTCTCCCCAACGCTCCATCATCATTGAGATGACTAGGAAAAGGTTTGGGCTTGTTGAATCGCCACATTCTCTTTCTCTCTGCCACACTACAGATTAATCATTGTGCCTTTGTGGATTCTCCTGCCCTCTGGTACCTCTATACCTTCTCTTCTGCCATTGAGTGCTCATAATGCTTTGAGTTCCAGTTCCAATAATACAAACTTCCCATAATGTTCATTTGAAGTAATATTTGGTGTGCAGCTCTAAAATTTACCAAGCACTGTCATCTGCCCTATCTCACTTAATATAAGAGGCTTCCCAGTGTAGTGGTCAACAAAGAACGTTTTGAACCAGTCTCCCTGAGTTCATATTCCTTGCTCTGCCATTTACTAGCTGTTTATCTCTGACTGAATTGTAAATCCATTCCACGTTGGAAAAAAAAAAAAGTGAAAACCTCTGTTTTAGCTTATATCCCATAAGTAAGACAGCCTTGGTTTCACATCATAGTTTGTGGATGAGAATGAGTAATAGAATCCTAACACTTTCAAGACTCAGTATCAGAAGTTAGCTATGACTCTTTCTTCTCCTTTCCTTCCTGTACCCAGTTACTAATTAAATCTGAGTTACTCTTATATCATTATGCTTCTTTTATCTCCCCTTCTCTTTCATTCATATTGTCATTCATTAGTTGAGGCCATTTCAGCTCATACCACCAACAGGTCTGCCTGTCTCTCCCATTTCCTCTTCCTAATTCAACTTCTCACTGCCAAGAGAGTGGGTGATACAAAAAAGTATGTCACCCTGAAATCTTGTAAAGCAGTGGAGATGTCAGATAGGCATTGTACATTCATGAGAAGCAAATTATGTGAAGAAATAATTACAAGTCAAAAGTGCAATGAGAAATCAGAAAAGGGAGAAGTCACCTCCACTTCAGGCAATCTGAGAATACTTCATGGAGGACATGATCAGAGTACAGCTTTAATTCATGCATTCATAAATGTTCATCCAATCAATATTTACTGAGCATTCTTGAACAAGGAATTGTTCTGGGCACTAGGAATACAGCAGTGAAAAAAAAGAGTTGCGACTCCCAGTTTTTATGAAGCTCACATTCTAGTAGAAGATAAACAGTAAACAAATAAGTAAAATGTATACAATATTAGAAGATGACAAATGCTACAAAGAAAAATATAAAGCAAGAAAGAGAATAGGAAATGAGAAGTGGAATGTCAAAAAGCATAATTAGAGAAGGACTCACCAAGGGTGACATTTAATCAGTTAAAGTATGCATCAGCAAATTCTGGTCCATAAGCCACATCCAGTCCATCACCAGTGCATAGATAACCAGTAAGCTTTTTGTAAGCATTCTTAAATGGTTGGAAAAAAATCAAAAGACAAACTGTATTTCATGATGTGAAAATTATAAGAAAATTATATTTCAGTATCCATATATAAAGTTTTATTGGAACACAGCCATACTCACTGATATAATGTCTATGGCCACTTTTGTGCTATAGCAGCAGAGCTGAGAAACTGTGATCAAGACCTTATGACTGCAAACTAAAAAATATTTACTATCTGACCCTTTTTGTAGAAAAGTTTTCTGACCTTGAGTTAAAGGAAATGAGCAGGATATGTATGTTTTTCTGGGCGTGGAGCATTCCAGACAGAAGGAGCAATAATACCCAAAGCCTGAAATGAGATCATTCCTGACATGTTCAAAACCCAACAAGGAGGCTGGCATGGCTGGAATGGAGGGATAAAGGAAGAATGCTAGGAGGTGAGGTCAGAAAGGTGGTAAAGGCCTGGATCAAGATTGGCTTCACTGGCCTCTTTAAAGCCTCAGCTTTTATTCCAGCTAAGATAGAAAGTCACTGGAGAATTTTGAGCAGAGGAGTAACATGATCCAACTTTCATTTTAAAAAGAACACTCTGGCTAATGCATTTAAGAAGAGATTGCAGGAATCAAGACTGGAGGAAGGCAGACGGGCTAGGAGGCCAATGAAGTAATTCTCATGAGCTAATGCTTTCTTGAACAGGGGAAGTAACAATGAAAGTGGTGGCAAATGGTCAGATTCTAGCTATGTTTTAAGGTAAAGCTGACAGACAGGATTGAATATGAGGGAAAGAAAAAAGTCCAAGGATTACTCCAAAATTTTTGGCATGAGCAAACGGAAGGTAGAATTGCTGTATGCAGAAATGGGGAAAATGTGGGTAGAACAGATTTTAGAGAAAAGATTGATTTAGTTGCATACATGTTAATTTTAAGATGCCTCCTATAAATCCCAGTGGATATATCAAATAGGTAGTTATATGTACAAGTCTGGGAATTCAGAAGAATGGTCTAGACTAGAAATAAAAATTTTTGAATTATCAGTATACAGGTAATAATTAAATCAATGAAACTGAATGAGCAAGAGTAGAGAACAGACAAGTTCAAGGACTGATCTCCAAATGACTCAAACGTAAAAATGCCATGTAGAAGCAGAAACTAACAAAGGAAACTAAGAAAGAGTTAAAAAGCAGCTTAAAACAAGGAAAGTGGGGTGCCTCAAAACCAAGTGAAGAAAGTGCTTCAGGGAGGAGGGAGTGATTACTCATGTCAAAAGTCCCTGATGAATCTAGAACCATACATTGATTTATACATTTAACAACATGGGGATCTTTGATGACCTTGTCTGGAATAGTTTTGATGGGGAGAAAACTAATTAGTGCCGTATTAAGAAAGAATAGGAGAGAAGAATGGGGAACAGAACAAATATACACAACTCTGTCAAGGAATTATGCAAATATGGGTGCTATTAAGAATGAACAGAGTTTGGATGAAAAGATAGGAGAGAGAAATAGTCTAACTGGAACAAGTAGCCAGAGTCCTATTATTTTTAAGTTGAGTCCTTTATTATTTACCCAGATTTTCTTTTTTTTAATGTTATTTTACAATAAATAGTTCATTTTCTCTCTTATCTTCTTTGTACATCAACTTTACTGAAAACTGCCTCCTCACCACAGCCTTTGAGAATAGGCTACCAAATGAACAACAATGACAACAATAATAATATCTATCTACCTATATATATAGTATATGTGTGTAGATACTTATATTCACATGTGCATGCATATTCATATATAAAACACTTATATATGGAGAGAGAGTCACCTTTTTTGACCATTACTTTTGCCTTTGACATGAATTCTGAAGGAATATCTGTTTTTCTCCATATATGTGTTTGTGTGTATAAATATGTATGTGTATATATGTGTATGTATTCACATTCATATCTCACATATGTAAAACAAACACACACACATATTTATTTGGGTATGCATGTGGATGTAGAAAGAGAGAGATATTGAAATTGAGAAAGGTCTCTTCAGGATCCATTTCAAATACAAAGGCAATGCTAAAAAAAAAACAGATTGTTTCTCAAAACAAAGAGTCAATTGGTCTGTAAATTGTACTTATTGCCTACTATGTATCCAGAACCAGTCTAGACTCTGGAAATGTAGAGATGAGCAAGACAGACATAGCCTTATCCTATCCTCTGAAATGACATACAGAAACTCAAAGGAGTAGGGTATTTCATTGCTAAGTTAAGATAAAGTTGTCCTTCTCAACCCCAGGGGAGATTTTGTACCTTATCACAACAGTCCCAACCTTTTCGGCATCAGGGACCAGTTTCATGGAAGACAATTTTTTCCACAGACTGGCATTGGTGGGAAATGATTTCGGGATGATTCAAGTACATAACACATATTGTGCACTTTATTTCTATTATTATTACATTGTAAAAAATATTATTACATTGTATAAAATAATTATACAACTCACCATTTTTAAAAAAGGCACGAACGGAAGTGGTAAATGTAATAATGGGTGGGCCATGCATAGACTATAGTAAGTATTGGATTCTGACTTAAAGCCTGCCACCAGATGCAGTTGCACAACTGAAGTACATCCATTCTATAACATCACTCACTGATAGGATTTTGATATGAGTCTGTAAGCAATTGATTTATTATGATCTCTGTGCAGTAAAACCTCACTGCTAATGTTAAATCTGTATTTACAACCACTCTCCAGTGCTAGGACCACCACCTCAGCTCCACTTCAGATCATGAAGCATCAGATTCTCATAAAGACCTTGCAACCTAGATCCTGCCTGTGCCACAGTTCACAATAGGGTTTGCACTCCCATGAGAATCTAATACCACTGCTGATCTGACAGAAGGCAGAGCTCAGGTGGTAATGTGAGTGATGGGGAGCAGCTGTAAATACAGATAAGCTTCACTTGCTCACCCACCACTCACCTCCTGCTGTGCAACCCAGTTCCTAACAGGTCATAGGCCAGCACCAGTTTGTGGCCCAGGGGTTGGGGACTTCTGCCTTATGAGACATCTGGCCTTGTGTGAAGATGTTTATATGGTCATGACTTGGAGGATACTGCCAGAGGTCATGGATGCTGCTAACCATCCTACAACACATAGCATAGCCCTACACAACAAATAGTTACCTGGTCCAAAATGTCAATAACACTGAGGTTGGAAAACCCTGAATAACAAGATATAGGGACAGCCATACTATCTGAGCTCATTATCTTGTAATACTACTTTACCATCTTTCTGCATTAATTCAAAAAAATAAGTATTTTAAAGAGGATAATGAGCCAACTGCAAAGTAGAAAATAGAAGATATATAGTATTTGGAGCAGGAGGCTTAAGACCCATTGTGAGTGCTAGAATCTTGACAAAAAGACCTACCGCTAGCCGGGCTTGGTGGCTCAGCCTGCAATCCCACGCCTTTGGGAGGGTGAGGTGAGTGGATTGCCTGAACCGCCTAGGCAACTTGGCGAGACCTCATCTCTACAATAAATCAAAAAAATTAACCGGGTGTGGTAGCGTGCACCTGTAGTTCCAGCGACTTGGAAGGCTGAGGCAAAAGAATCGCAGGAACCCAGCAGGTTGAGGGTGCGGTGGCTGGGAGCGGCCACTGCACTCCAGTCTGGGCAACAGTGAGACTCCAACTCAATAAATAAATAAATAAATAAATAAAGTAATTATACTCATTGAAAAAAAAAATCTACTGCTAACTTCTTGACAATCATAGTAAATGATAATTAAGGAGTAGTAATTAAAAGGAAGAGGAGGTTCTCAAGGCACATTGTATACACTTCATAATTTTACCAAGCCTTGTAAAAAATTGCATCTTGGAGGTGGGCTGCTCTCTCCATAAGACTACAATATCAATCATCGATCAGAATTTTAGAATCTGATCATTCAACTCACTGTAGAGATTTGAATTCAGGCTAGAACAAGTATAAGGCTTACATGCAGCCATGTCAATCTGGACAACATAAACTAGAGAAGTTATTCATCCAGCTTCAGGATAAAATTAACAACTTTCTGTATTCCTATACCAAGCCATCAGAGATGTAAGGTGGCTAATACTACCTATATAAAAAAAAAAAAAGAACACAACTTTTGAACTTCTAAGGTAGATGAAGTAATTTTTCTACTTTTTTTCATTTTCCAAGAAGTGGCAGAAATGGAACTTTCCTGCTTAAGCAAAAAAGGAAATTAATTCAAATAAATGGTAATCCTACAGCTTCAGAGAATAATCTCTGGATGGGTCTAGGACCACAAATGATATTCTTAGGGAGGGCTTTATCTCTTTCCAGTCATGCTTACTCTTTTTAGTCTCTGTGAGGTTTCGTTTTTTCCAACTTTATCTAGACTTTTCCATGTGGTAAGGAAGATGATGGCAAGGAAATTAGCCTCTTTCTAGCCAAATGAATTTCATCACACATATTATAAGGGTAATAAATCTCAACTAACAAAGAGAGCTCTAATTTTTACTCCCTTGGACAAATACTGTAATTGCTTATAAATCCTAAGTGTTTTACTGGATAAATACCATGATTTATTTCAAATTATTGATATCCCTTACAAATTACCTTTGCAAGGCTCAGTAATGTGTGGCAAGTGTTACTCTCCCTCCCATGATAATGAAAATGCTTCTTCTTTCTTACCTGGGTATTAGGAAGGTCCTCTTACCCTATTGATACAAACCTTGGAGGCATATTGGGTTATACTCAGCCATAAAAGTGCCTACAACTGTGATGTGTTAAGAAACCTGGGTGTGGTGGTCCCCATATCTAGATACTAAACTCTCATTTTTGTTTTTGCTGTCATAAAATCCTTATGAACGCATATCCCATATCTTGTCTTTAAATTCTGAGTCTTGAATCTTGTTCCCATGGCAATGGCCACAAGAAGCTCTAAATTTACATTTTTCCAGGTAGGCAATCTCTAAAGAAAGTAATCTCTCCTAACTTCCATGCATCAACCACCCAAAATTATCTAGTTAGCCAGAATCATCTCTGGACGAATCACTAGCTAAATGATGGGAGTAGTCTGAATTATAACCCTAACAGTATATGGGATTAGGGCCCTGTAATTGCCAGTCCTGTGATAACCACAGGAGTGATGCTGAATAGATAAAATTAGGAAATTCTTACTGTAATCTTCAAAATATTCATTGATGGGAATAAAACTAGACAGTACCTTTCCAGTAAAAATAATAAGGGTATATTAGTTTGCATTACTTCCCATTATGGGATAGCTTAAATACTGTGGGAAGAACCCTTTGTTTTACTATATTACAACTAGAAGAGATTTTAGAAAATCGTCTATTCTAACCATTCACATTACACATGAGGAAATAGTGAGCCAGAGAATTTAATTGGCAAGATTCAGAGTGAAACCACGACCATGCTAGGGTTCCTGAACTTTTAGGCTATAGGGTTTTCCTCTATACAAAACTGTTTCACAAATGAAGATAACAATTAAATGTTCATTTTCCCCGTGACAGGGGCATATAAAATGTGTGTTACATTAAATGGCTCAATTATTCTTTACTATATATTTTAATGCTAAATATCAATTTGTCGGTAACTTCATGGTGCTAACTACTATGGTCATAAATAATTAACTTAATATCTGATGAAATTATACTGAATTTTTAAACATTCATAAAAAATTGATACCGGGAATACATCTTAACTTTTCAGTGCAAATCAAATGCAACATTACCTGTATGCAATAAGCTTTTAAATATTCTTCAGATTGAAAACTTTACTACAAATAAGACGTGCTAGTCTGTCTTGAAAGTGCCAGTAAAATACTCTTAAACAACCACATATTGCTTATAAAACAGTCATAAGTTAAAAAAATTATTAGCACAATGTAAGGATTAGAAAAATGTCTTAAGAGCTCAAAGATGGCCAACTCAGCTTACCTGATGACTAAGTCCAATGAAGATATACTTCAATATTTAGGTTATTTTAATTTATCCATCCTAATTTGTTTGTTGATTAGTTACTCCTTATGGCCCCTTTCAATTTATTTTACAACCAAGAAATTAAAGATAATTAGAGGCAGACTGATATTCAGCAGCTTCCCTGTGAATTAGCAGTAGTAGGTAGTCACAGTATCTGCTCTAACTGTTGATTTCAGTGCTGTACCAGTTTGATGGTTAATGTTATGTGTCAACTTGACTGGGATAAGAGATGCCCTGATAGCTGGTGACTCAGTTTGGATGGTTGTCCTCTCCAAATCTCATGTTGAAATGTGATCTCCAATGTTAGCAGTGGAGCCTAGTGGGAGGAGCTTGGGTTGTGGGGGTGGATCCCTCATGAATGGCTTGGTGCCATTCTCCCAGTACTGAGTGAATTCTCACTCCATTAGTTCACCCAAGAGCTGGTTGTTTAAAAGAGTATGGCACCTCCTCCTTTCTCTCTCTTGCTTCCACTCCTGCCATGTGATACATCTGCTCCTCTCTGCCTTCTACCATGTGTAAAAACTTCCTAAAGCCTCACCAGAAGGTAAGCAGATGCCAACATCATACAAAACCATGAGCTAAATACACTTATTTTCTTTGTAAATTATCCAACCTTGAGTATTTCTTTATAGCAATGCAAAACAGACAAATACAGCTGGTAAGTACATTATTTCTCGGTGTTTCTGAGAGAGTGCATCTGGAAAAGATTAGCATTTGAATCATTAGACTGAATAAATGTAGGCAACATAGGCAGTCATCATACAATCTACTGAGGGCCCAAATGGAAGAAGGCAGAGGAAAGGCCAATTCTCTCTGTCTTCTTGAGCTGGGACACCCTTTTTCTCCACAGAGCTCTTGGTTCTCAGGCCCTTGGATTCCAGGACTAACACCAGCACATTCCCATCCCCCCCACTCCATGCCTTCAGACTCAGACTAAATTACACCAGTGGCTCTCCTGGTTCTCCAGCTTGCAAACAGCATATTGTTGGACTTCTCAGACTCCATAATCATGTGAGCCAAAACCCATAAAAAATCTCCTCTGATGGATAGATAGATATATAGAGAGAAAGAGGATATATATATATATATATATGTATATATATACATATATATATATATCTCCCATTGGTTCTGCTTCTCTGAAGATCTGATGCATTATATGATACATTATAATAGTATTGCCTAATTCACCAATTGTTAAACATTTTGAGATCACACTTGTAAATAAGCATGAGTTAAAATACGAAATCAGTAAATATCAAAGAACAGAATCAAATGACTTCCTGGCCTTCACCAAAATCAGAATTTTGTCTCCTGTTCTTCATTCTCCTCATTATTCCTTCTCATGCTCTGTAGTGTCAAGTTCTCTTCACCTCTCTGTCCCCTAAAACACTGTCACAAACACAATATGAAGCTTAGTCAGAATAAGATATAAACAAACGCTAACAATTAAGGTCTCACACTTCCCAGGGTGTCCTACCTTTTAGCAAGGGACAAAGCCTACCCAACGCAATGCCAAGTTATTTACTCAATAAATGTGTATTGAATGAAGATAGTTACTGAATGAAGACTAAGTGGATATCATATAGGAGAGTCATTTTGGAAAGCAGCAAACCTTCCCAACGTGTTTGAAATTACACACACAAAAACTGGCTACTCAACCTATACGAAAAGCCAATTCCAACCGAAATCGCTTCTCACAAACTCTGAAAAGATGTGCCAAAATACAGGAGGAGAAAGTATGGCTAACACTCCTTCCATAAGTTTCCTGGCTGTGAAACTGCACTTAGAAAACCTAAACCTGAGAGGAAGGCTTCACCTGCCTGACTCCCCACCTCAAGAATGACTCTTTGACAATACAACCAGCATAGCCATGGATTTATCACCTGTATTTGTTAATTCAGGTCCTTACTCTCAAGCTGATTTAAATATTATTAGAGCTTCATTTGCCAGAAATGCTTTTAATAGCAGTCTCCTCAGTGTGACTCACAAACAAAAGCAATTCTAGGCCAGTACAACTGATGCTGCCTCAGGGACACGGGTTCGCCAGAACCACAGATGTTCATCTCAGGGTGGGTACAAGGAGGGGTAAGGCTGATTTTGGAGGCTAAGGACTGGGATGGAGGCTTGGATCTTGGCTGGTACAAGCAAATAGAATGGATTACAGAAGCTATAGACTCCAATCTCTCTGTGAGGACAGACTGCTCTCCAAAAGAAAGCATGAGCGTGAGAACTTTTAGAAGTCACCATTGCATTACTCAAAACAACCATCCGTTATGATATATCACCCAGGTTTTGACTTCCATGTCCTGCTTAATAATTTTTGGTTAGCAGTCCTCATCTCTTACTTGTTCATTGTCTATCTCCTCCCATAAGAATGTAAACTCCATAAGAACAGATTTCTTTGTTCACAGATTTATGCCCAGTGTTTGGAACATTACAGGCACTCGGTAAAACTTTTTGTAGTTGAAATGAACAGAAAGTCACCTATGGCACTGAGACAGTGCCCTGGATTCTTAGGCATCATCACTTTTGTCACCAGAAATAAAGCAATAATTTCTTACAAAATAAATCATATTCTTACCATAGGACCCAGCAACCATACTCCTGGGTATATAAGCAAGGGAGTTGAGAATTTCTGTCCACACCCAAATCCACACATGGACATTTTTACAGCAGGTTTATTCATAATTGTCAGGACTTGGAAGCAACCAAGAAGGCATTCAGCAGGTGAATGGTTGAATAAACTGTGGAATATCAAGACAATGGGATATTGTTCAGTGCTAAAAAGATATGTTATCAAGTGATGAAAAGACAAGGAGGAACCTTAAATGCATATTACTAAGTGAAAGAAGCCAATCTGAAAAGACTACATGCTATTTGATTCCAACTGCATGACATTCTAAAAAAGGCAAAACTATGGAAGCAGTAAAAATATCAGTGGTTGCCAGAAGCCAGGGAAGAGATATGAACAGGCAGAGCTCAGAGGTTTTTAAGGCAGTGAAAATAACTCTGTGTGTTACTGTTATGGTGGATGCAGGTCATTATACTTTTGTGCAAATGTTTAGAAATTACAACACCAAAAACCTTAGGGAAAACTATGAACTTTGAGTGATAACAATGTGTCAATGTAGGTTCATTTTAATAGTTAGACCACTCTGGTGGGGGATGTTGATAATGGAGGAAGTTAAGCATTTGAGGGGTCAGGAAGTAGATGGGAAATCTCTGTACCTTTCTCTCAATTTTTCTCTGATTCTAAAATTGTTCTAATTAGAAATCATCTTTGAAAAATTAAAAAATTAAGCAACTTTTTGTCCATTCTCACCAAAGAACTTTAACTTTGCTTAGTCAGCCAACTACCACTTCTAATATACATACTTCTTGAGAGAAGTTTTAAGAAGGAAGCCAGATTTCTGGCAAGATGGTGACAGGACAGATTGGGATGGACTGTGAGAGTCTCTGCAAAAGCTAGCGTCCATGAAGACTCTCTGCACGAGTGGGTGTGTGCAGGTGGGTGAGTGGAGGTCTCTCCGAGGGAAGACATGGGTTCATGCACCTGGGGCTCTCCTCCAAAGGTGACTACAACTCCCCACTGCACTGAGACTGGAGCCACTGGTGTGCAGGATGGTCTGCTGTTCTCAGAACTCTCCTGAAAAAAGGCGGCCAAACACAGCTGATCCTCACCAACTAGCACCCAGCCCACACCATCACTTGTGAGAGCAGAGCAGCTGGAACCCAGGACCTGTGGAGAGACAGGTTGGGGAGAGCTGGAGAGGAACACCACCATCGGTGAGAAGACACCAGCTGGAGCCCTTTTCTCTATCCCAGGACCAGGCAGAGACCTGCATTGTCCCACACAGTTCCACCCAGCCTCCAACCTGGGACCTAGAGGTTATCTCATCAAACTCAGAGAGACAGATGCCCCTCCCTCATGCTGGAACAGGCACAGACATGTCAGATCTAAGTGGGAGACTTGACAACAGCAGCAGCAAGCAGGGTGAGTCCAGATCTGATCCACCCTCCTTCCACAGCAGTCAGTGGGACATTTGACCCACACTGAGAGCAACCCTATCAACCTGGGCTGAGAGCAGAGAAGAGGGGTTGGAGATTAGAGTTGAAAGGAAGTTGAAGTTACAGGAACTGCCTCAGAGCAGGTTTGATTTGTTTGTTTGTTCTGCTTGATTTTTGTTTGTTTTTTATTTTAGTTTTTTTTCTTTTCCTCGTCTCTCTTTCTTTCTGTTTTTGATTACATTTTCATACTTGCTTTGTCTCTGTTATTTTATTGCTTTTTTTAAGACTTCCTGTGTATGGGAATTTTTGAGGGGAGTACATCAATGGGGGATTTTGTCGGTTTGTGTGTTTGTATGATTGTACGTATGTTTTGTTTTTGTTTTTTTATCTTTTTGTCTTTGTTTGTGTCTCTTTTCATTGGTTAGTTGGTATGCCTGTCTGTTTTCCCTTTCTTATTCTCTCTCTCCACCTTACTCTTGTCCCCCTCCTTCCTTTTTTCATTATTTTCCTTTTTCTAATCTCATTTTGCTTTTGAGGGCAAACCAATACCCCCACTGCATGGATAGATTATAAAACACTGGGAGGTGGGTCCCAGGGGCCCACAAACCTGTCAACAGATACTGGGATCTGCAGATAGTTTCTGAATCACAGCTCCCCCCTCAATTGAGTCTCAAAACTGCAAAAAGTACATCCCCCTGGTTTGGATGACTGAATCATTCATTTTATGAAGCTAACATCACATTGATACCCAAACCAGGTAAAGATCCAACAAAGAAAGAGAATTACAGGCCAATATCCTTGATGAACATAGATGCTAAAATACTCAACAAGATCCTAGCAAACCGGATCCAACAACACATTTCAAAAATCACCCACCACAACCAAGTATGCTTCATTTCTGGGATGCAGGGCTGGTCCAACATTTGCAAGACCATAAATGTAATTAAATACATCAACAGATGTAAAAACAAAAACCACGTAATTATATCATTAGACACAGAAAAGGCTTTTGATAAAATCCAGCACCCCTTCTTAATAAAAGCCCTTGAATATCTAGGCACAGATGGAACATACCTCAAAATAGTAAGAGCCATCTACGAGAAACCCACAGCGAGCATACTGCTAAACAAACAGAAATAGGAACCATTTCCCCGATAACTGGAACAAGAAAAGGATGCCCATTCTCACCCCACTTTTTCAACATGGTTATAGAAGTCCTACCTAGAACAATCAGACAAAAGAAGGAGATCAGGAATATCCACATAGGAAAAGAGGAAGTTAAGTTTTCCCTCTTTGCAGACAGCATGATTCTATACCTCGAAAACCCAGTTCTATACCCCTGTCAAAACCCTCGTTGTACTGATAAAGGACTTAGGCAAAGTCTCAGGGTATAAAACACATGTGCAAAAGACAGTCACATTTCTACACACCTATAATAAACAAAAGAAACAAGTAAAAAGCATAATCCCATTCACAATAGCCATACAAAAAATGAAATACCTTGGCATCTTCCTAACCAGAGACATGAAAGACCTTTACAACAAAACACTGCTCAAAGATGACACAAACAAATGGAAAAATATTCCATGCTCATGGATTGGAAGAATCAACATTGTTAAGATGTCCATCCTACCCAAGGCAATCTACAGATTTAACACAATACCCCTTAAATTACCAGCAGCATTCTTCTCAGATCTGGAAACAACAATACAGGGGTTCATATGGAAGCATAAATGATCATGAATAGCCAAAACAATCCTCAGCAACAACAAAAGAAAAAAAGCAGGAGGTATCACACTCCCATACTTTAAACTTTATTATGAGCTACAATAATCAAAACAACCTGGTATTTGTACAAGAACAGTCATGTAGACCAATGGAACAGGTTAGAGATTCCAGAAGAAAATCTCAATTTCTCAACCAACTCATCTTCGACAAAGCCTCCACCATTAAACCTGGAGAGAAGAGAGCCTATTAAGTAAATGGTGCTGGGAAAACTAGCAGACTACATGCAGATCAAAACAAGACCCCTACCTATCACCATACTCAAAAATCAGCTCTAAATGGATCGGAGACCTAAGTGTAATACCTCAAACTATAAGAACCTTAAAATGCAGGAGACACCCTTATGGAAATTGGAACTGGCAACCAATTCCTGATCAAAACCCCAAATGTCCATGCCATGAGACATAAGATAGACAAATGGGACCTCATCAAACTGACAAGCTTCTACAAAGCCAAAGGAACCATCAGGAATCCCACGCCTTTGGGAGGCTGAGGTGAGTGGATTGCCTGAGCCCACGGGTTCAAGACCCGCCTGGGCAGCGAGACCTCATCTCTACAATAAATCAAAAAATCAGCCGGGCATGGTAGTGCGTGCCTGTAATTCCGTCTACTCGCAAGGCTGAGGCGGAAGGATAGCCGGAGCCCAGCAGGTTAAGGCTGCGGTGGCCGGGAGCGGCCACTGCACTCCAGTCTGGGCAACAGAGTGAGACTCCAACTCAAAAAAAAAAAAAAAAGAAACCATCAAGATAGCAGGGAGACAGCCCACAAACTGGAAAAAAAATATTTGTCAACTGTATGTCTGAGAAAGGCCTAACATCTAGGATCTGTAAGGAATTTAAAAGTGCTGAAAGTAAAAATCAAACAGCCCCATTACAAAGTGGGCAAAAGATATGAATAGACATTTCTCAAAAGAAGACATGCAAACAGTCAACAGATACATGAAAAAATGCTCAGCCTCAATAGTCATCAAAGGAATACAAATTAAAACTACACCGAGATACCACCTAACTCCAGTCAGGATGACCATCATCAATAACTCAAAAAACAACAGATGCTGGAGAGGACGCAGGGAAAAGGGCATACTTCTACACTGGTGGTGAGAGTGAAAACTAATACAACCTCTGTGGAAAACAGTTTGGCAGTTCCTAAAAGATCTAAAAATCAACCTTCCATACAACCCTGAAATCCCCTTACTGGGAATATACTTGGAGGAACACAAATCACTGTATGAAAAAGACACCTGCTCACGTATGTTTATTGCAGCATTGTTCACAAGAGCAAAAACATAGAACCAACCGTACCACCCATCAAAAGAGGACTGGTCAATTTTTAGATCTTTTAGGAATTACCACACTGTTTTCCACTAGGCTGTACTAGTTTACACTCCCACCAACAGTGTAGAAGTGTTCCTTTTTCCCTGCATCCTCTCCAGTGTCTGTTGTTTTTTTCAGTTTTTGATGATAGACATCCTGACTGGAGTTAGGTGGTTATCTCAGTGTATTTTACTTTGCATTTCTTTGATGACTAGCGAGGTTGAGCACTTTTTCATGTATCTGTTGGTTGCTTGTATGTCTTCTTTTAAGATGTGTCTATTCATATCTTTTGCCCCCTTTGTAATGAAATATACCTGGAAGAACTTGAGTTCAAGTCACTCTATAAAAAAAGATATCTGCACATGTATGTTTATCACAGTATTGTTCACAGTAGCAAGTACCTGGAACCGACCATGCTGCCCATCAAAAGAGGACTGGATTTTTAAAAAGTGGTACATATACATGATGGAATATTATGCAGTCATAAAGAAGAACAAAATCATGAACTTCACAGTAACATGGATGGACTTAGAGTACCCACATAGTGAACATTTGTATACTAACCCTGAATTGTACCCCACATCATTAAAATAAAAAAGGGAAAAAATGTTTTCTATCAATATGGAATATTTTTTTAAAGAACTGGATTTCTAAAATGTGGTACATATACACAATGGAATATTGCACAGCCATAAAGGACAGAATTATGAACTTCACAGCAACCTGGATGAACTTAGAGTCTATAATACTGAGTGATCTATCTCAGAAACAAAGAACGGAGTATCACATATTCTCACTCATAGGCAGACCTTGAATAATTATTGTGATACTATAAGAAAAGGATTGGTAGAAGCAGGAAGCTGCTAGGGGCAGTGGGAGGCGGAATTGGCAATAGTGGGAATCTGCTGGGGGAGGAAGGGGCACACCTCATCAACAAGGGTACCTGCATAATGAATGTTTGTATACCTAACCCTGAATTGTACCCCACATCTTTATTTTTCTTTTTTAAAAATGTATTTATTTATTTACTTTTTATTATGAAGATGTGAGTTACAATTCAGGGTTAGGTATAGCAATTTCCCTCAGCTGCCCCTCCCACCCCACCCCACCCCCTGACAGTTTCCCACTACGGCCAATCCCTTTCTTATAGTATTATGGTAATTGTTCAAGGTCTGCTTATGAGTGAGAACATATGGTACTCTGTTCTTTGTTTCTGTGATAGATCACTGAATATGATTGGCTCTAAATCCACCCAAGTTGCTGCAAAGTACATATGTTTGTCCTTCTTTATAGCTGCATAATATTCCATTGTGTATATGCAACACATTTTTTTATCCAGTCCTGCTTTGATGGGCAGCATGGTTGGTTTCATGTTTTTGCTATTGTGAATAGAGCTGCAACAAACATACATGTGCAGGTATCTTTTTTGTAGAATGATTTGAGTTTCTCTGGGTATATTCCCAATAGGGAAATTGTTGGGTCATATGGAAGGTCAATTTCTAGTTCTTTCAGAAATCGCCACACTGTCTTCCAAAGAAGTTGCACTAGTTTGCATTCTCACCGGCAGCGTAGAAGTGCTCCTTTTTCTCCACACCCTCGCCAGCATCTGTTGTTGTTTGTTTTATTAATGATGGCCGTTCTTACTAGGGTTAGATGGTATCTCAGTGTGGTTTTGATTCGCATTTCTCTGAAGATGAGTGAGGTTAAGCACTTTTAATGTGTCTGTTGGTTGCCCAAATATCTTCTTTTGAGAAGTGTCTATTCATGTCCTTTGCTCATTTTTGAATGGAGCTGTTTGTTTTTTTTCCTTTTGGCACCTTTGAGCTCCTTGTAGATCCTAGATGTTAGTCCTTTGTCAGACATACAGTTGGAAAATATTTTTTCCCCATTCTGTGGGCTGTCTCCCTGCTCTCAGGATTGCCTGAGCCTTTGCAGAAGCTCGTCAGTTTGATGAGGTCCCACTTGTCTATCTGATTTCTCAAGGTATGGGCACTTAGGGTTCTGATCAGGAATTGGTTGCCAGTTCCAATTTCCACAGGGTGTCTCCTGTGTTTTCTAAGATTCTTATAGTTTGAGGTTTCACGTTTAGGTCTTTGATCCATTTAGAGTTAATTTTTGTGTATGGTGATAGATAGGGGTCCTGTTTAAAACTGCATGTGATCACCCAGTTTTCCCATCACCATTTACTGAATAGGTTCTCATCTCCCCAGTGGTTGTTGTTGGAGACTTTGTCAAAGATGAGTAGACTGAGAAATTGAGGTTTTACTTCCGGAATCTCTATCCTGTTACATTGGTCCATATGCCTGTTATTATACCTATACCAGGGTTATTAATTACCATAGCCTTATAGTAAATTTGAAGTCTGGAAGTGTGATATCTCCTGCTTTGTCTCTTTTGCTAAGGATTGTTTTGGCAATTCGTGGTCGTTTATGTATCCATATGAATTTTTGTATTGTCATTTCCAGGTCTGAGAAGAATGATGTTGGTAACTTAATGGATATTGCGTAGACTCTGTAGATTGCCTTTGGTAGAATGGACATCTTAACAATGTTGATTCTTCCTATCCATGAGCATGGAATATTTTTCCATTTGTGTCTTCTTGAATTTCAAGGTATAGGATCATATCATCAGCAAAGAGGGATACACATCATTAAAATAAAAATTTTTTAAATAAATAAATAAGAAATAGAAATAAATAAATAAAAAGGGAGTCAGACATGGTGGCATGCACCTGTAGTCCCAGCACTCTGGGCTGCTAAGGTGAGAGGATTGTTTGAACCCAGGAGTTAAAGACCAGACTGGCAATAAAGTGCGACTTCATCCCTGTAATTAAAATTTTAAAAATTAGCTGATCATGGTGGTGTATGCCTCTGGTCCCTGTGGTTCCATGTCTGGAAGCCTGAGGCAGAAGGATTGCCTGAGCCCCGCAGGTTGAGGCTGTGGTGAACCCTAATGATGCCACTGCACTCCAGCTTGGACAACAGAGTGAGACCCTGACAAAAAAAATTAAAAAGGAGGAGACTCGACCTCGAAGTCCATCTTTACTCATTATGCTACTACTCCCAACTTACTTCTACCTTGAAATCAATTTTTCTTTATATTATATACATATCTGTTAGGGTCAGTCACAATCCCAGTGGGGCCTCCGGAATGTTAGGTCAGGTCCACCAGGGTGTGGGTCTGGTGTGCGATCTGATGTCACATGAAAGATGCAAGGAATTGCACAGAAGTTAGATTGGAAAGCATAGTTTATTTAGAAAGTAAATTAGAGAGAAAGAGAAAGAGAGAGAGAAAGGAGATTCAATGCCCCAAAAGCATTGAGGGAGGGAGCCAAAGCTTAAGAAAATATGACCTGGCCATAGCTCAAAGAGCACATGGTCACACCATAGCTTAGCAAGGCAAAGACCTCAGTGTCCTGGCAATGGCGTCCCGTTGCTCATGGTTGAATCCTTTTAATCTTCCCTTTTGATGGGGGTAGGTCATTAAGGTGATTACGTGGTGGTCTGCTCCTCATCATCACAAAAGGGCAGGTAAGCACAGGTATTGATGTCAGGTGATGGACAGCAAGCAGATGGGTGGGTTAGTCACACGATTGCTGCCATGGTGGTGGGATCTGTCTATGTCATAAAGGTTACAAAGGGTTGACTAGGTTAACTTGAGTCTTATGGGTAGAAGCAAATACTTGAAACAGAAAAGCTAACTAGTACAAAATAAGCTGGGAGGGAGGTTGAAAAACAATTATCAGTAGCTACCTCTGAGTAGGTGGCTCTATTTGTGTCCTTGGTTGGTGATTAGAGGGTAAATTAAATGAACCACTAGAAAAACATGAGATTTAGGCAATGTTAAAATGACTGCTTACTGGGTATATTAAACTCATGTTATGTCCTTTCAATATCTCACTTCTACATGCATATCACACTTCTTTTTCCACATCTACCTCCTGCCAAGACTAAAGAGGAAAAAGAAAAAGCAGAGGAGGAAGGATGGCTTTCATCACTATCAGTGCTATTAGCCCACTTGCCTATCAGGTGGATGACTCCCTTACTAACCTCCCTGAATCTGAGATAGTGTGATTTTGCCATATGATCAGATGCCACTCAAACTATTTTCAATTATCACGCCTAGAATGAGTGCATTAAACTGGTGGAAGGAAACATTGCCCCCGAAATGTCCAGGTGTCCCATCTCTAGATTTATTTCAAATATCCTCCAAAAGCCCTGATTTCCTTACCTCTAAAGCAGAGGTGTTTTCCCACCAGAAGTCTCTGAGAAGCCATACAACCCTCTCATATTAGGACTGTGTGTCTGAAAATGACACCAGGAAGTCAAACACCAGCCTCAAGTAAAGAAAGGGAGGCCTGGGCAATATGTTCTGGATGTCATAATGGGATCTGTTCGGATGCAATCTCCTACATTTTCATTTTAAACTCACACTCTCTTCCTAAGTTAAATATCATCCTAGGGCTAATTTGTGAGGCTTGATAAACTTTGGGCAGTAAGATCTTCAAAAATATTATTTCAGTGGAATCATTTTATATGTTAACTTTGAAAATGTCAACAGCAGGGGCCAAGTGGAGGAGCTTAGGAGGTCTATGCATTTGCCATTTCAAAAGCTTAAGCAGTCAGTGTAGGGGTGGGGGCAGCCTGCTGTGTTCCATGTTCTGTATAAACATTTCCAGAAATATTTAGCAGATAATAGGGCTCCCACTGGGGCCGTGTGTTCAAAGGCACGTCGAGCCACCTACCATGAGAGAAGTAGATGCCAAAGCTGAGAGTGCTCTCTCTGGTTTTCAGACGGGGTTCTTGCTTCCTCTATAGAATTTCCAAATACACAAAGCCAGGGGTAACGGCTGAAGCCCATCTTAAAGGAAAAGCGTTTAATGGATGCCAGAAGAAAATAACATAATGGTCAATGTCTGAGTAACATTCAATCGCCTTCCATCATGCAGTAGGTCTATGAAATAGTCTGACAACTTGAGAATTGAGGGCCAGAATTCACTGCTTGCCAGACTAACACCCATCAATTTGAAAAGCTCTGAAATCCTTCCTGACTTTATGCAAGAAAACTGGTTATGGTTAAAGTGACAGCGATCTTTTTTTTTTTTTTCCTGCCTTCTACTTCTAAAGACATTAGGTTGTAGTTCTGAATTTGACCTGAATTAAAAATAAGACACAACCATTCTGATTAATTTTAAGAGAAGAAAGAGAGCTTATCGGTGTTTATCCACTTTTTGAATTCTCTAAAGAATAAAAAAGACACACATACACACACACACAAATACCATTGTACTTCATAAATAATATAGCCCATGTGCCACTTAGGAATGTTTTGAATATGCAACAGATGATCTCAAAGGATGATAATACCATCACGTTAATGTACCTTTTCTGTATTTGGATACACAGATGCTTACTATTGGACTACAATTGTCTAAGTGTTCAGTACAGTAACATGCTGTACAGATTTGTAGCTAAGGGGCAACCAGCTATGCCACAGAGACTATATGTGTGGTAGGTACTGTCTATGTTTGTGTAAGAACACTTAATGATGGTCACACAGAAAATGAATGATGCATTTCTCAGAAGGTATGCTGTTATTAAACAATGCATGACTGTAATAATAAAAATATTATGAATGTATCCATATTTATATTCCAAAACTTTTTTGACTGCCTACAATTTTCTTTTCTTTTTTTTTTTTTTTTTGTGAGTTGGAGTCTCACTCTGTCGCCCTTACTGGAGTGCAGTGGCCGCTCCCGGCCACCGCGGCCTCGACCTACTGGGCTCCGGCGATCCTTCCTCCTCAGCCTTCCAAGTAGCCGAAACTACAGGCGCGCGCTACCACGCCCGGCTAATTTTTTGATTTATGGTA
>NW_007036716.1:141707-163070 GCF_000164805.1 Carlito syrichta
CTCAGCCTCCCAAAGTGCTGGGATTACAGGCTGAGACACCGAGCCCGGCTTGCCTACAATTTTCTAATCAAGCAATGCCCAAGTATTGAGAGTTTTTAAATGCCTGAGAGATCAGATTTCTATGATCAGAGGCAAACTAGTACAAGAGAAAAGGGCGTACATGAAAAATTAGCAAACCATGCAGCAAACGCCATTGAGAAAAGTAAAGCAAAATGCGCCGTTGGAGCCAGGGGAAAGAGTCGCCTTCCAACATCTCAGGAAGACACAGGAAGTGTGCAGTAGGCTTTATTAAGCCAGTTAAAACCCCAAACCAAAAGGCCAGTGAAGATAAATAAATACCTTTTCACTCTTAGAAAACAAATGCTGGGGGTGGGGGGAGGTTTTCTATTGTGAAACTCTTCATTCGTTTTTTGTTTCTTTTTTTGAAGGTGACATTCTTGATTTTGCTCGCCTCTCGTGAAATCTTGAATACCCACCTTTTAGTCACCTTTGAAAGAAAGCATTTCAAAATCCAAGTGTTGACTCTGAGGAACCACCTGGGTGTGGGAAGCACCTGCTGGAAAGCTTTCTCGTTCCCTTGCCTTCTACTGTCCTCTAGTGGGCATGAGTTGCTATGGCATGGAAAGCCCACATTTACACACAGACTTTCAAGTCTCTGAATAGTGTGAAATGAATTCCGTCATCCAACTTTCCTTCTTCTGTCTGAATGCTTACTTTTTCCACACTCTTTCTACGTAAATATCACCAAAAACTTGGATCCAATACAAGTTCATAATGTACAAAATGCCCCTCTACCCATGGAAGTTCAAATTAAAAGTCTTCCCTCTTAGTGTGGGTTTTAAAAATCTGGTTTAAGCATTACCTTAAACAAGACAGTGGACCTTAATGGAAATTATTAGAGCAGGACACCCTATGAGATTCCAGCCAGAAATTGTATTGAAAAAAAATGTTTAAGACGTCTTCCTTTCCAAATAACTAATTTCCCTACCATCTTTATCTTACCCTAAAGAAAATTACATTCAGCCCAAGTTCCAACTTGTGAGTTTATTGCTAAACAAGAAATGCTCCTCTTGATTTGTGAGGCAATTGGAAGTGGAAAACTCCCTCATCTATACCCAATCCCTTTGTTCTTTTGTACCATTTCTCCTCAGCTGCTTTCCATAAAGAAGAAATAAACTTGATCTATAAAGGCGTTAATAGACTTGATTACATTTGTGTGGCAAATGGCTGGGCCATTGTGTCAGTGAAGGTATTCTAAATGTTAATATTCATGCTGTTCACTGCTCAACAGATTGGAAGCTCAGACAAGACTATGATGAAGCTCTCAGTATCACACATTTGTACAATAACACTTGGACCTGAAAATAGATAGGGCTCTGAAAATAATAAAAAAGAATACAGTAATTTAAATAACTGGAAGGAAAAGAAAAAACAAGGAACATATTTAGGAATCACGGGACTCACGTTGACCAAAAGATGTAAAAAATAAATCTACAATGATAAGACTGGGACTGCATCTTATAGGACCCAGGGATTCTGGGTAACATCAAGTCCCTAGTCTACGTCTGCCATGTGAGAAAAGCTCTTATTTGAAACAGCACATAGCAAATTCTAGGACTATCTTGCTCTCTATTTCCCATCTCCTCCCATTTGGCTGGTGCTTTGAGCGTATTCTTAGCCTAGCAACTGGGTAATCCAGAAGTGGCCTCAGCAAAGAATATGGCTTTCCTTCAGTGAGTCTAATTACAACTCAGTAAATCCTTGACACAGCAAAAAAGGGCTATGTTGTGGGTGCAATTGAAGTTAAACTTAAATTTAGTAGAGTTTTGCCCCAGGGATTTACAGCCTTTATAAAGATAGAAGTACAGCCTTTATAAAGATAGGAGTACAATTTTAGCTCAAAATTATTTTTTAATAATGAAAAGCTCACTATAGTTGCAGCAGTTTTGATTTCAAAATGGATAACTGCTTTTTTTTTTTAAGAGACAGAGTCTCACAGTGTCACTCAGGCTGGATTACAAGTGGCATAATCATAGCTCACTGCAGTCTTGAACGCCTGGACTCTAGGGATCCTCCTGCCACAGCCCCCCAAGTAACTAGAACTACTGCATTAACTAAGGTTATTAGCAAATCAAACGGGGGGGAAGCTTTTGTAAAAGAGTTCTTAGGTCCCAGAGATATTCCCTTTGAAAGATTATTGAGTAATTATGACTCATTATGTTGAAAGGAAGGCAGTTTGGTGAAAGGTCTAGAAGGTAAGAGACCTCTCTAATTTTTTTTTTAACTTATGTGGATTCAAAGTGTTGCAAAAAAAGTCAAGACATTTACAAGTCATTTGCTTCCCTTCTGGTTTTTGAAGGAAAAGAATGTGGCATGTTCTCTTCCACCCCAATAGTCCTTCCTAATATATATGATGTTTTGGGGTTTTTTTTTTTTTTTTGAGTTGGAGTCGCCCAGGCTGGAGTGTAGTGGCATACTCATGGCCACCACAGCGTTGACCTGCTGGGCGCCAGCTACCCTTCTGCCTCAGCCTTCCAAGCTTTTTTGTTTGGTTGGTTTTTGTTTTCTGAGTCAGGGTATCACCCTGTTGCCCAGGCTGGAGTACAGTGGCACAATCACGACTCGCCTCAGTCTCCAGCTCTCCAATTCCTGGGCTGAAGGAATCCTCCTGTCTCTGCCTCCAAAATGCTGCTGGGACTTCTTATATGTATACTTGTATTTGTATACTTCAGTGCTGAGAACTCAAGTCTTCGCTCAGTGTCACTGTTGAATTACCCAATAGCTAGACGAAGAATACAGTTAAATTCTGCTATGGTCTGAAGGTTTGTGTCCCCTCAAAATTCATATGTTGAAACTGTAACCCCAGAGTGATAGTATTAAGAGGTCATGAGGGTGGAGCCCTCATGAGTGGAATTAGTGCCCTTATAAAAGAAGCCCCGGTGAGTTTCTAGTCCCTTCCATCATGTGAGGATATAGTAAGAAGGCACTTCTATAAGCCAGAAGCGGGCCCTCAACAGACACTGAATCTGGCCTGATCCTGAACTTCCTGGACTCCATAACTGTAAAAAATAAACTTCGAGTGTTTATAGGATACCCAGTTTATAGTATTTTGTCACAGCAGCCCAAATGGACTAAGACAAGACCCAGAAAAACAAGAAAACCAAAGAGAGGGAGGAAAGGATAGAGAGAGAGAGGTTGACTTATATAATTCAATATGTGCTATTTCAAAATAAGAACCAACAGAATTATCATGGGATTAAAAAACAGAACATGGCTCAACATCTTTACGTGTTTTACTGCTATCATTTTGTTATAATAGTTAAGAGCATGGACTCCAGTATTAATCTGCCCACGATGACATTCCAGCTCTGCCATAGATTGGTAGAGTACCATAATGCCTATGTCCTAGGTATGCTATGATAAGTAAATAATGTATGCAGAGCACTTAACAGAGTGCTTGGTATTACCAAATGTCATGCCAGCTTGCTATTACTACTATTCTACAGGGGTTTTTTTAATGTTCAGTTACATAGGGGGCAGTAACAGAGCACGAAACCTTGCATTGCTCAGGGCTCTAAACTCATACCCCTTCCCTGCCCCGCATAATGATAGGTTGCTAACTCTACACATAATCAATATTTTCCCGAAATCTATTAGAATTAAAGGAGAAATTATTTAAGAGCATAGGGATCTTCAGATCTTAAGATGCCTAACTTTACCAAAAGTACAAACCATATACTTTAACAGGGCAATAATTAATATTTAGTACAGAGACAGAAACTTCACATTGGACCTTATTTCTGGGTGCCTGCTGGAGTCTCGGAGAGAATTCAAGAATCAGAATGCCTCTTTCCTGAATAAGTTTCTCCAGTTGAATTATTTGATAAATAAAGAGCAGAAGAAAAATCAAAATATCACAAAAAATACCAAGTGAGAGCAACTTGGAACATATGACTTGGGCTAAAAATAAGCCTCCCCACCCTGGTGATGGCAGCATAGACCTGGCTGGTTACTCAGAAATGGAGAGTGAGAGCTGTCTGTCCATGGAGAAGAGAAGGCTTCCTGTCCTTCTGAGCTATCCCAAGAGGAAGAAGGACAGAGACTAAACCACGCATGCTCAGTTGTTCTTTCTGAATGGACCACCTTTGCGGGGGGACCAGGAATGTGTTTACAGAAAATCTTTCATCGTGGACACCAAAAGTTAGGGAAAGCATTTCCCACTCTAACATTCGGCAGCTTCCTCTCACCTATGGGGCTTACCTGTTTGTTCCATCAAGGACCAGGGGTGTAGTCATCACCTTGAGGAAAAGGAAGCATTCTTCGATCAGGGCAACGCTGTTCCCGTCTCCCCAAGGACTCTACCCGATACCAGCCACTATTGCTCTGGGGAAGAGAACCTACTGAGCAATTAGATTTTGTTCCCAGAAGGCTCTGATCTAGGTCAAAACCGTACATTGATTAAAACAATCCCAAAGCTATGCTGTACACACAGCCGAAATTAACTCTTTTCCATTTCTCATTCCACACATTTTTAGAAACACTATCTAATATAACATTTCATATGCTTGGCGGTGAGACTACAAAATGTTAGAATAAAATGCACTCCAATAATAAAATACCGACAATAGAAATTCTCAAAATGTTAATGTAAGGTCCGTCCCATTATCCACATCTAGTAAGAATTTAAAACTCAAGATTGAGTCCTCTGGCAAACTAAAACCCAAGAAATAAAGCCCAAAATTAAATTTTCTTTTCCTGTGAATTAAGGTTCAAAGTTTAGTATTCTTAAATAAAAGTCTAAAAACGATCCACTCTGAATTATTACTCTTTTTGTTGAATTTCTTGATGTCACCGGGATTAAAGTGGTTTACTGTTTTGATTTTTCTCAGCAGCAGAGCCAATATCATTACTTCAGGGCCTGAATTAGTTAAGCAATGCCCACTGTACTTGGTAAAAACACCAAAATTCAAGTGCTTTAAACACAAGAAAAGTTTATTTCATAGAGTTCATTGTGGATTTCCTGGTTAGCCGGAAGGAAGAAAAGGCTGTGTTCCGTTCTATACGGTCATTCAGGGACCCATGTTGATTAAAGCTCTGCCATCCTCATCAGGTGGCTTCCAAGATCACCCTGGGCATCAAGATCTTGTGGGATGATCAGGAAGAAGGATGAGAAAGCAAAACCATGCCTTGGCTCCCATAGCCCACAAGTCACACATGGGAGGAAGGACAAGCATCTTTGATGGATGGTCAGCTGTCTCTGCTACGGGCTCCCAGAAGATAGTTTCGTTCAATGACAAGCCTTTGACATGCCTACCTTTTCAGAATGCAGAATTAGCAGGACACATGACTTAGTATCCAATGCTAGAACATTTAGAATATAAGGCAATGCCCAATCCTAGAGCTGTTATTCCAGACAAAGTTTGTTTTACGGAGCCAAGTGCTTAATGTTAAGAAAGACCATGGTATCTGATGAAAGAAGAAAATCTTCCTCATTGTAACCTAACCAGACTATTTGCCAGTCTATGCAGCTGTCCATAATCTGTGAATTTAAACTCAGCTCAGAAACAATTTCTAGCAAGAGGTCAACTTTGGCACTATGTATTTACCATTTCTGAGAAAGTCAGGGATACCCACCTATGCACAAGGTTCTAATTTCCTTTTCCCACTTCAATTTCTCTCAAGCGTTTCTTTGCTTAATACTGACCAAATCATAGACTCTACCCATGGACAAAGAATTTACACTCTCTTATGAACAGATGTTGTAATCTTGTACTTCAAGGGTTCATCCTACTGCTTCCTACAATGGAATTATTTGAGAAAAAACAAACCGGTCTCGGGGAATGATTTTATCTCTTGGGTAATTGGAATCCACTGGAGGCCACCAGGTGTGAAGTGACTCCTTAGTTATGACCAGACCAGGAGAAATTCAAAGTGAGCTTCACCAGGGTTACTTAGTTGGTGTTGAACACAAATGGAATTTGGGGACACAGATTCACCACTATCTTCTGAGACTGGGTATCAGTACTTCAAGGCTAGAACCTTATTCATGCTATGTGATAAAAGTGAGCAGAACATATATTGTTCTGCCCAACAGTACCTCAAAACCCCTTAAAGTGTCTTGCTTTTTTCCCTGTGCTTTCGGCCACCCTTATTTTAGCCTACATTTATTCTAAGAGTGTTGTCCTATTTCTTCCCTGCACACTTATTCAACACAAATCTATTGCCTCTCTTTTCAAATGAAGACAGCTCTCTAGAGAGACACACCTAGTCCTCTTGGCCATTTCTAATGGATAATGCCAAGACCTTTCGTTATTTTTTATTCACTCTTTGTGTAACAAGATCTAATTTGCTTATGAAAAGTATAATCATGAGTTCTGAATGTGATACCCTAGGAAAGGAACAAGTCTCAAAAGATACTCTGGCACTCATTTCATATCATAAATTTCTGAAAATCCTGACTTGGCTTGACATTTGTTAGTCATATATATAGAAGATTTACTGTTGATTAAAATTTCAAGTTTATTTTAGAAATTCTGGTACACATTTCCTTAATGCAGTCTTTAGCAACTATGGGTATTCTTTTTATCTTAGTTCCAAAAGCCCAAATTCTGAAACCAACATACTAGTTTTGTAAATCTGAATTACTCACATACATGTCTGAATCTTAGTTTCAGGGATTGCAGTTCCTCCCTTTCAGAGTTGTATTTGTTTGCTAAGGCTGCCATAACACAGTACAACAAACTGGACGGTGCAGAAAACAAACATTTTCTCACAGTTCTGAAGACTAGAAACCCAGTATCAGTGTCAACCAAGTTCGTTTCCTCTGAGGCCTCTCTTCTGAGCTTGTAGATGGCCGTCTTCTCTCTGTGTCTTCACAACATGCTCCCTCTGTGTGTTCTACATCCTAGCCTGTCCTCTTTTTATAAGGATACCAGTCATACTGAATCAGGGCCTACTCTAATGACCTCATTTAACCTTAGTTAGCCAGGCGTGATAGCTCATGCCTGTAATCCTAACACTTTGGGAGGCCGAGGTGAGAGCATTGCTTAAGCCCAGGAGTTCGAGACCAGCCTAGGCAACATAGTGAGACCTAGTCTCTATAAAAATTTAGTATGTGTATTATACATTACATATTACGTATTATATATATATATATATATAAATTGAGATATACTATATATAAAAACCTTAGTTATCTCTTTAAAGACTTTATCTTCAAGTACAGTCATATTCTAAGGTACTAGTGGTCAGGACCTCAGATATCGATTGGGGAGGAAGAGGAACACAATTCAGCCCATAAAAAGCGTGATTGTATACACTGGTCACAAGAGCACAAGGGTGGGATTGGTAGTTGCTAGACACTGTTTGAGAAGGAAGAAGGGAGAGGAGGCATGTGGCAACATACTGGATACCTGGTCCACTACCAGGGGAGAGACGACCAGCTACAAGCCCAACTTCACCAGCATGCAACTTACTTATGTAGTAAGTCCTCACTTGTACCCCACAACTCTAAAATTAAAAACAGAGAGAGAGAGATTGCATAACAAAATGAAATCGCTTTACTGGCTAGCGTTACTAGCCTATATGGACTTTTAAATATATTTCCAGTATGTAGAGTAGCTCCTGTCACATAGCAGGCACTTAATTAACATTTGTTGAATAAAGTCAATGAAATGAAATAAATCAGTCAATGAATATGAGCTCCTTTTCCTCTTGCCTATATCTCTTAAGTTTCATCTTGCTGACAGATCTCAAATCATTTTCTACATGAATGTGTGGGACATTCTGGCCTGTGGAAAGCTCAGCACAATCAGGAAGTTTTTTTTTATTTTCACATTCTTCCAATGTGCTTAGCCAAGCATTCTACACATGAAATAGCATGTCAATAAATGCTTGTCAACTGCCTGAATCAGATGATGGAATTCTATAGGAAACAAAAGGAAATTTCCCCTTTATCCTCTGAAGATTCACTAAATAGCAACAATTAATAGAAGAAAGGCATACAAATCTATTAATGTGCATGGAGAAAATCACAGTGATTACCCCACCACACAATGGAATACAAATAGCTATACACCCTTCTTCCTAAAGAAAGGGGATGGAGAAATGTGGTTGCTTTAGGGAGGTACTAAATGATTTTTAAGAGAATTCAATGGACTTGAAGAATATACAATGGTCTAGGGTAGGTCTACTGGGCCCAAAGAGCAGACAATAGTTTGTGACAAGATCCTGTTTGGTGTGTTGACAGACTTCAGTCTCTCTTCCTCTGATATGAATCCAGTTAATGAAAACTCAGGGACGGGACCATAAGTAATTGATTTATTCTTTGGTAGGGCCCAGATTTTAGGCAGATAAAGGAAATTCAGAGGACAACTTCATTCTATGCTTTGGAAAAGACAGGGAATTGAGAGAGAGGATGGGGGCAGGTCACAGACCTTGAGGGTTCTTTGGAAGTTCAGCATGTCAGTGCACTGTATTTTGGGGGTATCAGTTTCTAAGCCCTAACAGTCCCCTGGCTGAAACATATCTTGAAGTTTCACACACTAAAAGCTGAGTTAGCAGTTGTGGAGAAAAAAAAATCAAACCAATAGTTGAATGGTAAATGATCCCATTAAACCAGTCTCTCATTTCTGGGAATAGGCCAGTCCGATTAAACAGCTACACCTCATTCCGGGAGGTGGCATTGCAAACAGTCTTTCAAATCAAATTTTTTAAAAGGTTAAGTTTTGGAACAGTCTGTAAACCAGTTTTCTTATGTGGAGGAGAGTCAGACTTGAAGCATCATCAGTTAAAGTAGAAGTAGGCAGTGGCAATCTGATAACTTTTCCATCTGTAGTTTCCATCACAAAGTTGTTTCTACATGAGCTTCAGTTTGCAGGGTCTCAGGAAAAGGGCAGTAGCAAATTCACTGAGTATCACTCAGAAAAATAAAAAAATAATGGAAACATAGTTTGGGGACTTACAGTCAGGAAATAATTTAGGATTTAGTCCAAATTACAGGAATATAATAAAAATTGTAAAACAACAAGTAGGATTAGAATTTAATAACAGGTGTAGTATAGTTTGCTTCTTACACATAATTTTTCACTCTCGAGTCTTTCGTTTTTATCAAAGACCAATTTATTTGCAAAGCAAGCTTTAGTCATATTATATTTGGCCTGATTATCTGCATAAAGAGCAACAAGAATAGTTATTGGCCATATAAGCTCTTTTAAGCACTTTACTTATAAGTCAGTTTGGTAGCATGTAGACAATATACAAATATCTGTATAGACATATACATACATGTAGACACAACATATAACATATACATGTAAACATTCATGTATCTAAAAGCCAGAGATCAAGGAATTCAATGTAAAAGAGAGTAGAGTTGACAGAGGCATGTCCACAAACAGGTTTAAAAAAATGTAGTACATACACACGATGGAATATTATGCAGCCATAAAGAAGGACAAAATTATGTACTTCGCAGCAACATGGATATACTTAGAATCTATAATACCGAGTTATCTATCAAAGAAACAAAAAACCGAATATCACATGTTCTCACTCATAAACGGAACTTCAATAACTATTGGAATACTATAATAGAGGGATTGGCAGTAGTGAGAAACTGCCCAGGGAGGCGGGGCACACCTCATCAACAAGGGTACCTGCATGATGAAGATTTGTATACCTAACCATGAATTTTACCCCCACACATTTAAAATTTAAAAAAAAGAAAAGAAACATGTCCATGACCCTTGGGACTCCACAAAGAAGACAGAAGATCCAAAATGGAGGAGTACAAAGTCTGACAATTAAGTCCACAAAGTTGCCACCACCACTTGCTTTGGTGGCATTGTACAAACCACTTGGTAAGATTTCATAACCTTGGTATAATAGTGTCTCACAGCTGTGTTTGTGTTAACTGTTGTAGTGTCCTGCTGAGTGGCACTCATTTTTGTTGTTGCAGGCTTTTGTGTGCCATTGTAAGAATGTCAAGCTTGAATTAGAGCAACAAACAAACATTAAATTTATTGTTCAACTTGGCAAGAGTGGAAGTGAAATCAGGGACATGTTAGTTCAAGTTTATGGGGATAATGCCATAAAGAAAATGGCAGTGTACAAATGGATTAAATGTTTTTCTGAGGGGAGAGAAAGTGTCACTGATGAAGAGATGTCAGAATGGCCAGTAGTAAGCAGAACTGATGAAAATATTGCAAAAATTCTTTGAATTATGTCCCAAAATCATCAGCTTACTGTGTGAAGAACAACAGCCCAAATAAACATCAATCAATAGAGAAACAGGAAAATCTTAACTGAAAATCTTGGCATGAGAAAGGTGTGTGCAAAATGGTCCTGAAGGAGCTCTTGCATCATGACAGTGCACCAGTTCACACAGCACTGTTTATGAGGGAGTTTTTAGCCAGTAAATAAATAACTATATTGGAACATTCTCCCTACTCACTTGATCTGACCCCCAGTGACTTTTTTCTTGACATGAAAACAAAAAAAAAACACTGAAAGGAAGACATTTTGATGACATTCAGGACATCAATGCTAATACAATGACAGCTCTGATGGCCATTCCAGAAAAAGAGTTCCAAAACTGCTTTGAAGAGTGAATTAGGTGCCGACATTGTGCATAGCTTCCCAAGGGGAGTACTTCAAAAATGACAGTAGTGATATTTGGCAATGAGGTATGCCGAATTGTTCAAGGATGAGTTCGCAAACATAATTGTCAGACCTCCTATGATGTCTTTTTCTCTGTTCCACAAGAGGTCTCAGGATTATTGGGAGTTCTTTCTAGATCCTTTCTTGTGACAATGAGAAAGGAGAAGTCAAATAAATAAAAGAACAATTCTTGAAGGAGGCAATTTGGGAAGATGTTAAGCTTTTTTAAAGGTCAATGAAGTTTTACATTACTTTTTAGCAAAACTCATACCAAAAAGAAAGTAGGTGAACAGAAGAACCCAAAATAAATTTTTCAAAAATAAGTTTCAGCCCACTGGAAAAAAAAAAAATTCCCAGAAGCAGAATTCCAAAACAGAAAAAACAGAAAGGCTTTTCAATATATGTGTATCATATATTCATGCAAAGAGGAAATCCCAAGAAAACAGAAATTTTTTTGGAAGGTGGGCCCCTTGCAGTACAGGCTTCTCCCACTAGGTAAGTGTTCTAAGAACCCATCAGCATCAGCGATGTTGCAAGAGGCTGCATTAGACTTAAGTAAATTTTTTTTTGAAGAGTCAATGCATCTGCCCATTTAATAATGGTGGATTTATGAGTACACCTGCCCGCACCAAGCTGAGTGTTCTGCAGTCTTTACCAAGAATGGTTTGACCCCAGTGCCCCACCATCCTTATTCACCCATTCATGCTTTGGGCAACTTTTTTTGTTTCCCCAGAAGAAAAATATTCTCAAAGGGAAATATTTTGCTGATGTGGAAGAGGTGAATCAAAAGAATGGCAGAAGCACAAAAAGGCCTCAAGATTTACAAGTTCAAAAACTGTTTGGAGCAGTGGAAAAAGCATCTTGATAGATGTATTGCATCAAACTAAACATTCTTTGAAGGTGACTGAAGTTTAAAAATGTGAGAATAAATACACAATTTTTTATAAATAAATTCCAGGGTTTGGGGGGGGTCTCCCCATATATATGTATAAATAGGAATGCAGTAGGTCACTCCTGTAATCCCAGCACTTTGGGAAGCCAAGGAAGGCAGATTACTTGAGCCCTGGAATTCAAAACCAGTCTGGGAACATAGTAAAACCTTTACCAAAAAAAAAAAAAGGTAGCTTAGTATGGTAACACACACCTGTAGTCCCAGCTACTTGGGAGACTGAGACGAAAGGATCACTTGAGCCCAGAATGTTGATGCTGCAGTGAGCTGTGATCATGCCACTGCACTTGAGCCTGGGTGACAGAATGAGACTCTTAGTTAAATGAAAAAATACACAAACACACACACGCACACACACACACACACACACACACACACACACACACACACGTATATGTATATATTTTTATAGCTTAAATATCAGTTTAATTAAGCTGCCTGTAACCACAGAGCTCTTTATAAAAATCTTTTTAAATATCTTATTATCAGACATCAGCCAGGACAAACAGCTGATATTTTGACTTTTGAACTTTTTTTTTTTTACCAAATTTACACTCCCAAGTGACTCATCAAAACCAGTAACCTTAACCAAGTTATGACTTAATCAAAGATGCATAAGGCATCTTCAAAGAAATGAAAAGCAGTCTTTGCAAAATCCAGAACAACTCCAAAGACAGCTTAAAGAAAGGAAAATTTTGCTAACCACAATGGGGTATAGCCCACATCTGCCATGGAGATATTATCTAGAACTTCATCTTCTCTGCTAACCTTCTAGACAGAAAGGGCCAAAAGTCTAAATGCCCCCGCAGATGGAAGAAAACAGGAAACCAAAGCTGCCTTTAGAAAGGAAAGAGATCAAAAGCAAATGGGTATCCCCAAAAGGCAAGCCTCACATAAATATCAAACCAAAAGAGACTGGATCCCTGACCAGGAATCAAACTCAGACCTGTAACAGTGAAAGCCTAGAATTTTAACTACTAGAATACAAGGTGAAGAGGCCCTCATTATAAATCCCACATGAGATCCAAAGCAGTCAGTTTGAGTTTATACAGAATTTTAACTTTGCTTTAGGTCAAATTTTTGCTCTTTAATTTCATCAAGAGAATTTCTAAAGCTAGCCATAATACTATTATGTGTCTTTCTTTTAATTTAATCCTCCCATAAGGCAATTTTTTAGAAAGAGAGACCTCTTTAAAGTATTTTTAATTTAAGATTCTTTTGCCACTAATCATTAGAATTTCCAACAGTGAATATATTCCAATAGTGACTCAATTCAATAAGCCTCTTTATGGAAAGCCCAGAAAGTAATTTTTGAGGTTTAGAATAAATTTGGTTTTGTTTTGTTTTCTGGAAAGGGCATAGAAGAGGCAATCTCCAGGAGCACCAAAAATTCATTCCCAGGAATAGGTTAAGACAGTCAAAAACTCTTGTTGCCACAGATAGTTAAGGAAGGTGTCTATGCATACATTGCCTCCAGGATTCCACAAATTTGTAGAAAGCCACTAGTCACAGACCCATTAATTTGTGACACTGGATAGGTGATAGACTTTCCTAGGACTAACCACACAACAAAGGTTGAGACTACAAAAGTCCCTTACAGATGGAACTTCTTATTAAGACAGACTTCCCTGTGTGTCTGACATGTTTCGAACAAAAACATACTGCTTAAAATCTCAAATGTCTCGGGGCTCCCAATTCTTTCAGACTGGCCTGAAAATCACACGCTTAGGAGGCAAAGACCAAGAGAAAGTGTCCCCACTTGACAGAAAGTCAAGCTCTCAAGGACATAAAACAAGATAAGAAGGGAACCTCATCTGATTTCTATTTTGGGGATCTAGAATAAAGTTTGTCTAAATAGATACAATTGCAAAACTGACCAGTCTGCAGGGCCTGCTATAGCAACAGGTTTATGGGGTTTGGAGTCCTCGTGCTACCCTATGCTACTCCTCTGCAGGATAGAACACAAAAAGACAAAGACAAAGGAAGACTATTTCTGGGAAGAAAGGGATCAAACAATACAAATATTTATACCAAAAGGTACACTAGAGATGCTTCCCAAGACTAGTCACACAAATATTTTTTTTTCATTAATCAATATTTTGAAGAGGAAAAAGAGAAAAACTGATTTTTACCATCAGCTCAACTGAATTCCACAGAAAGCAAGGTCAGGAGCCTGACTGATAAGGATTTATCACCTTTCTGCCAACTTCTCAAGTTCTGAGTCTCCTTGACTGTGGCTTCCAGAAGAGCAAAGTGGTTTAGGTTATCCTGTTCGTAATGTCAAAATTGTAGAGGACATTGGAAAACTTCCTCTTAGCCCTCTGAAAGTTTGCTGAAAAGACAGCCGAGCTCGGTGGCTCAGCCTGCAATCCCGTGCCTTGGGAGGCTGGGGTGAGTGGATTGCCTGAGCCTGCAGGTTCAAGACCTGCCTGGGCAATTTGGGAAGACCTCATCTCTACAATAAATCAAAAAAATTAGCCAGGTGGTAGCGCGCACCTGTAGTTCCAGCTACTTGGAAGGCTGAGGCAAAAGGATGGCCGGAGCCCAGCAGGTCGAGGCTGCCATGGCCAGGAGCAGCCACTGCACTCCAGTCTGGGCGACAGAGTGAGACTTCAACTCAAAAAAAAAAAAAAGAAAAAAAAAAAGAAACTAACACAAGGAAGATTAATAGAAGAAAAGGCATACAAATTTATTAAAGTACACAGAGAAACTCACAGAGTGATTACCCCACCACAAGACAGAACACAAATGGTTATATATCCTTCTTTTTAGGGGAAAGGGAGATGGGGACGTGTCGATATTTTTAGGGGAGTAGTAAATTATTTTTAGGGAAAGTAAATGAACTTGAAGAATACACAATGGTCTAAGAAAAAGTCTATTGGGTTCAAACAGTAGACAATGATCTGTGACAAAATTCTGTTGGGTGTGTTGACAGACTCCAGTCTTTCTTCCTATGAAATGAGTTCAGTTAATTAAATCTCAGGGAATGGACCATAGGTCATGGATTTCTTCTTTAGTAGGTCCAGACGTTAGATAGATAATAGAACCTCAGAGAACAACTTCATCCTGAACTTTGGGAGAGACAGAGGACTAAGAGATTGTGGAGGGAGGTTGGAGAGACATTGGGACTCCTTTTTCAGTTCAGTCTGACCTGCAGACTGGTCAGTTTTAACATACCATATTTTGGGGGATCAGTTTCTGAAACCCAACACCTCCTCCCCCAAACGTCAATAAACTCTTCCTTAAGATTTGTTTTTCTATCTGAAGTCAGGAACTAAATCCTAATTATTCTTACACCCCTCAAAAAAAACTCATAGACTTATACAAATTGTTGATAAGTAATTTAACACTTGAATGGAATTTAAATAAATGTATTTAAATAAACTAAATGTTCTCCTTGCCAAAGGAAACTAAGATTGCAACGACTCCCATGCCTATCAATTTTCAAATTCATTTTTGCTTCCATTATTTTCCATTGTTTTCTCTTTTCCAGTTCCTGTTGCTTCTCCTCCTTGTCATGTCCAACAACGGGACAAACTCATCAAGTATTGTCATATACTTCTAACCTCTTTGTGGCCCTTGTTTTTCTCCTTCTTACCCTTTCTCCTCCACACACTTGCCAATGTAGGGTTAAAAAGAATTACCCCTACCCCCGTCTCTGAAAGTTTAAGTCTGTTGAAATAAGTTGACAGTAGATGGGTTAACAGGAAAAAAAAAGGTAAATAAGTTTATTAACATGCATAGGTGCATAGGAATCACACACATAAGAGATTCAAAGGAGAAGCCAGATGACTGAAGCTTTCATATCATCCTGAGGTTACTAAAAGATTAGAAGTTTGTGGCTTCTGAGGTGGAAGGTGGCATCATTGATTATAGCACAATGTAGGGAGATTAGCATGATGGCAAAGCCTGTCTTATCATGCAAATAAAATTCTCTCAAGTAATCACAGAGCTACCTTCAGAGATGGTAGTCTATGGCAAAAGTTTTTCTGTCAGATCTTTAAAAGTGTGAGACTTTTAGTCTCCTTTTCCTGTGAGTTAATCTCTTCTAGGTCTGAATAAAGGGGTGCCTAAGAAAAAGTCTGAATCTACTCTTTATCTCACTAATGTATAATAGATTTCCCTACAGATGCAAATCTCTCCCACAAAAAGACAGCTTTTCAAAGCTCTTCCTACGGTTTATGGCCTCTCTGAATAGCCATCCAGGAATATGCCAAAGAAGTGTATTTGGGTAAAATGTTCTGGTTTCTTTCACCAGGATGTTGAGTTGTCTCTGTGTTGCTGATCAGTGGCTAATTTCCTTTTTATCAGGAATAAAGAAACACTCAATTGCCTCCTGCAATACCACTGGCATAATCCTGACACCATCACATCACAATGAACAGGAGGCCCATTAATAAACATGCAGTGCTGTGAAGAATTTCACTGATCCCTCTCCAGGTCATTAAATCTATACATGTTTGATGGGCAATAAAAGAGAAATGTGGAATGATAATGGCAGTTGGAGAAGTCTGCTACTCTCCTAGGCTGCTTTAACCACCAGAAAAGACAGGAAATGATCCATGTTTTTTTTTAAATATGTATATATTCTACTCATTATTACTAATTTCAAATGCCTATGCATATTTCACAGGCAACTGGTTCATAAATAAAACTCAGGCTAAGATTTCAGCCTTAAATTCTTTCAACTTCAAGTAAGGACATGGTATTTAGCCTGATTAAACAATGTGTGTGGTTGTGCTCTAGCTAGAAAAGTTTTTCTGTGTGGGTGACTTGGAGGGCAGGTGCTAATCAAAACACATTTCTGTTTGTCATCTTTTATGATATCCATAAAGGATGTTGCCCTATGTTGATAAGAGCAAACTCAGATTCTAATTTCAGAAACAAATCATCAAACCAGTAAAGATAAAATAACCTTACAAGTTTATTTTTTAAAGCTAAAATCAAAGTAATAATTTATATCATGAGACAGGTCAAAATTACTTTAGACCTTTCATTCCTATTTCTTACCTCACAGATAAAGTCAAACATAAACTATATATCATAAAATAGAATGTCTAAAATATCCAATGTTTAAAAATCAGCAAATGCTATCATAAGCCTAATAGTGGAGGCCAACATTAAACAAACATAGATGAAAAATATTGCAGTAAACCTTTGGTAATTAAAATTCACCTTTTTTTTGAAGGAGAAGAAAGATTTTTTTTCTTACCCATTGTTAGGTTCATGGCTGAGACCCTTATAACAAAAGACTAGTTAATAAGTGAAAAGCATGCAAATTTGTTGAATGTTTTTTATGTGACACAGGAGCCTTCATAAGAAAATGAAGACCCAAAGAAACAGAAAAACCTGTGTATTTTTATTTCTGCTCTTTGATCTTATTAAGAAAATCCCTAAGGCTAGTTGTAATGCTCTTTTGTGTCGTTCTTTCAATTTGATCTTCCCACAGGTACCAATAAGGCATTTGTTTAGGATGGGAACTTTTAAAAATCCTTTCAAATACAAATTTTTTTCAAAGCAAAGGATCCATCGTCTAGTCATTGACAAGATCTCCAAAAGTATACTTATTTCAAAAATGACTTAATCTAATAAGACTTTTCATGCTAATACCCAGAGGTAAGTGTCTAGACTTAGAATATTTATCATGGATAAAAGAAGCAACACTCATGATCCAAAAGTACTCCCAAAGGTAGCTTTAGGAAAGTCAAAACCCAGCAAATATTCTTATATTAGACAAAAACAGACTTTAAGCCAATAAAAGTTAAAAAGGACATTTGAATACTACATAATGATAAAAGGCTCAATCCACCCACAAGAGATATCCATCTTGGATGTATGGGCACCCAACATAGGAGCACCCAGATTTATAAAACAATTGCTAATTAAACTAAGAGAGTAAATAGATAGTCATACAATTAGATCCAGAGACTTTAATATCCTGTCAACAGTCTTAGAAGATAATCAATGAGAAGAACTAACAAGGAAATCAGAAACCTTAACACTCAGCCAATTGGACCTATAGTTATCTGTAGAGCACTTCACCCAACAACCACAGAATATACATTCTTCTCATCAGCACAAGAAACATACTCCAAGACTGACCATGTACTTGGATACAAATCAAGCATGAACAAATCTCAAAAGGTTAAAATCTTATCAAACATCTTCTCAGCCAAAGTGAAATAAAAATAAATATCATCACCTACAGGAACATCTTAAAACACAGAAATACATGGAAATTAAACAGCATGCTTCTGAACTTTTAGGGTTAACATAGAAATTGAGGCATAAATAAAAAGATTCTTAGAAACAAATGAAAACAAAGAAAAGGAAACAAATGAAAACAAAGACACAACACACCGAAACCTTTGTGATACCATGAAAGCAGTGCTGAGTTTATAGCATTGCAAGCACATATCAAGAAAATAGAGGGATCTCAAATAAACAATCTAATGTCACACCTAATGGAACTGGAAAGACAAGAGCAATCCAATCCTAGAATTAGTAGAAAAGTGTAAATTGATTAAAGTCACAGTCAAGCAAAATAGAGACCAAAAAGTCATACAAGATAAAAAGTTGGTTCTTTGAAAAGATAAATAAGATTAACAGACCCCTGGTAAGAATACAAAAAAGAGAGAGACAGCAAGAGAGAGAGAAAGAGAAAATTCAAATAAACACAACTAGAAATTTTAAAAGGCGATGTTACAACTGGCCCTGGAAAAATACAAAGATGATCAGAGATTACTATGAACATCTGTATGCAAATAAAGTAGAAAATCTAGAAGAAATGGAGAAATTTCTAGCATCACATAACCTCCAAAGATTGAAACACAAAGAAATTGAAACCCTAAACAGACCAATTACAATTCAAGGAATTGACTCAGTTATAAGAAACCTCCCTGCCAAAAAACTCCTTGGGCCAAATGTTTTCTCAGCTGTTCTACAACACATGCACGGAAGAGCTGATACCAATCCTACTGAAAGTATTACAGGCAATTGAGAAGGAAGACATTCTCCTTAGCTCATTCAATGAGGCCAATATCATCCCGATACCCCAAAATGGCAAAGACCCAACAAGAAAATAAAACTACAGACCAATTTCTCTGATAATCATAGATACAAAAATTTCCAAAAAGATTCTAACAAATTCCATCCAACAGCACATTTCAGGGATCATCCTTCATGACTAGGTTGGTCTCATTCCCTGGAGGCAAGGCTGATTCAACATACATGAACCAATTAGCATAACCAATTACATAAAAAAGTGAAACACCAAGAACCACATGATAATCTCATTAGATGCAGAAAAAGCATTTGATAAAATGCAATATCCCTTCTTTATTTTAAAAAAAAACCCTCAAATATCCAGGTATTGAAGGAACATTTCTCAAAAGAATAGCATTCATCTATGACAAACCTGCAGCCAACATCATGTTTAATGAGCAGAAGTTAGAAGCATTCCCCCTACCAACTGGAACAAGACAAGGATGTGCAATCTCGCTGCTTCTGTTTAATATAGTACTGGAAGTCCTAGGTAGAGCAATCAGGCAGGGGAAGGAAATTAGGGATATCCAAACAGGAAAAGAGAAAGTTAAATGATCCCTCTTTGCAGATGATATGATTCTATACCTAGAAAACCCTAGAGAATCTGTCAAAACTTCCTCAAATGGACACACAACTTCAGTAAAGTGTCTATATACAAAATCAATGCACAAAATAGTCAATTTTTTATACACTAACAATAAGCAGGCTAAAAACCAAATCAAAAACACAATCTCATTCACTACAGCCACAAAAAAATAAAATACTTTAGCATCCATCTAACCAAAGAAGTCAAAGACCTTTACAATGAAAAACAAAACACTGATCAACTAAGTCAAGGATAACACAGACAAATGGAAGAACATTCCATGCACATGGATTGGGAAAATCTATATCATCAAGCTGGTTATCCCACACAAGGCAATCTACAGAGTCAATGCAACTCCTATCAAATTACTGGCATCGTTTTTCACAGACCTAGAAAAAACAATACAGAAATTCATATGGAAGCAAAAAATAGCCCAAACAGCTAAAGCATTCAGCAAAAAAATAACAAGCCTGGCAGCATCACATTTGCAGACCTCCAAGTTTACTACAAGTCTACAGTAACCAAAACAGCATGGCACTGGTACAAAAATAGATACATAGACCAATGGACCAGGACAGAGAATCTGGAAATAAAGTCACAGGCCTTCAATCAACTCATCTTTGATACAGCTGACAAAAACAAACATAGCGGAAAGAAACCATATTTAGCAAAGGGTGCTGGGGAAACGGGTTAGCCACATGCAAAAGAATGAAACTGGAGCCCTACCTCTCACCTTACTCAAACTAAAAATGAATGAGGGACTTGGATGTGAAACCCCAAAGTATAAGAATCTTAGAAGAAATCTTAGGGAACACCCTCCTGGATATTGGAGTAGGTAATGAATTCGTGGCCAGTCCTCAAAAGCAAATGCAGCAAAAGCTAAGATTGATATGTGGGATTTTATAAGCTAAAAAGGTTTTGCACGGCAAAAGAAAACAACAAGAGACTACAGAGACAGCCCATGGAATGGAAAAAAATATTTTCAAGCTATGCATCTAACAAAGGTCTGACACCCAGAATCTACAAGGAACTTAAATGTATTGACAAGGAAAAAAAAAGAAAACATTAAAAAGTGGGCAAAGTGCATGAACAGATACTTCTCAATGGAAGACATCAAAAGGAACCAACAGATATATGAAAAAATGCTCAAGTTCACTAATCATCAAATAAATGCAAATCAAAATTACAATGAGATACCACCTAACACTGGTCAAGATAGCTATCATTAACAAGCTTAAAAAAAAAAAAACAGATGTTGGCAAGGCTGCAGAAAAAAGGGAATACTTCTACACTGTTGGTGGTAATGTAAGTTGGTTCAACCTTTGTGGAAAGCAGTATGGCATTTTCTCAACACTGAGCTGCCATGCAATCCAGGAATCCCACTCCCTGGAATATACCCAGAGGAACATAAATGGCTCTACCAAAAAGGCATCTGTACACATATGTTCACTGCAGCACTATACATAATAAAAGCATGGAACAACCCAGACGCCCATCAAAAGTGGACTGGATAAAGAAAATGTGGTACATATACACAATGGAATACTATACAGTCATAAAAAAGAATAAAATCATGTCCTTTGCAACAACATGTATGCAGTTGGAGACCATCATTCTAAGTGAACTATCACAGAAACAAAAAAACTGAATACCACATGTTTTCACGCACAAGCAGGCCCTAAACATTGGGCACATGATGCTGGACACTACTAGGGCAGGGAGGGAGGGAGGGGGGATAAGGAACACACAACCAATTAGATACCACATCTACTACCGAGGGAGAGAGGGTTCACTAAGAATCCAAACCTTACCAGCATACAATGTACTTACATAGCAAATCCTCACATGTACACCACAACTCCAAATTTTTTTTTAATTTTTAATTTTAAAGATGTGGGGTACAGCCGGGCTCGGTGGCTCAGCCTGCAATCCCAGCACTTTGGGAGTCTGAAGTGAGTGTATTGCCTGACCCTGTGGGTTCGAGACCCGCCTGGACAACTTGGTGAGCCCTCATCTCTACAATAAGTCAAAAATTAGCCAGGCGGGGTAGCGCGCACCTGTAGTTCCAACTACTTGGAAGGCTGAGGCAGAAGGATCGCCGGAGCCCCGCAGGTCGAGGCTGCGG
>NW_007036716.1:163402-165016 GCF_000164805.1 Carlito syrichta
GAGTTGGAGTCTCACTCTGTCGCCCAGACTGGAGTGCAGTGGCCGCTCCCGGCCACCACAACCTCGCCTGCTGGGCTCCTGCGATCCTTCCGCCTCAGCCTTCCAAGTAGCTGGAATTACAGGCATGCGCTACCACGCCCTGCTGATTTTTTGATTTATTGTAAAGATGAGGTCTCGCTGCCCAGGCGGGTCTCGAACCCACGGGCACAGGCAATCCACTCACCTCAGCCTCCCAAAGGTGCAGGATTACAGGCTGAGCCACCGAGCCCGGCTTACCACATTTTTTTAATGCAGTCCAGTTCTAATGGGTAGCATGGCTGGTTTCATGTTTTTGCTATTATGAATAGAGTTGCAATAAACATGCATGTGCAGGTAATCTTTTTTGTAGAATGATTTGTGTTCCTCTGGGTATATTCCCAGTAGGGGGATTGTTGGGTCATATGGAAGGTCAATTTCTTGTTCTTTCAGAAATCGCCACACTGTCTTCCAAAGAGGTTGCACTAGTTTGCATTCCCACCATCAGTGTAGAAGCATTTCTTTTTCTCGGCATCCTCGCCAGCATCTGTTGTTGTTTGTTTTATTAATGATGGCCATTCTTACTGGGGTTAGGTGGTATCTCAATATGGTTTTCATTTGCATTTCTCTGATGATGAGTGAGGCTGAGCACTTTTTCATGTGTCTGTTGGTTGCCCGTATATCTTCTTTTGAGAAGTGTCTATTCATGTCTTTTACCCACTTTTTAATGGGACTGCTTGTTTGTTTGTTTGTTTTGTTTGTTTGTTTGTTTTCTTTTGGCACATTTGAGTTCCTTGCAGATCCTAGATCTTAGGCCTTTGTTGGATATACAGTTGACAAATATTTTTTCCCATTCTGTGGGCTGTCTCCCCGCTTACTTGATGGTTTCTTTTGCTTACTATTTTGAGGTATGTTCCTTCCATACCTAGCTGTTTGAGGGTTTTTATCAAGAAGGGATGTTGGATTTTATCAAAAGCTTTTTCTGCATCTAGTGATATAATCATGTGGTTCTTGACATCAGTTGATGTATTAAATTGCATTTATATTCTTGCAAATGTTGAACCAGCCCTGAATCCTGGGGATGAAGTCTACTTGGTCATGGCGGATGATTTTTGAGATGTGGTTTTGTATCCAATTTGCGAGAATCTTGTTGAGAAATTTTGCTTCTATGTTCATAAGGGATATTGGCCTGTAGTTCTCTTTTTTGTTGAATCTTTACCCAGTTTGGGTGTCAGTGTGATGTTAGCTTCATAAAATGATTTGGGGAGAATTCCATTCTTCTCAATTGCCTGGAATACTTTCAATAGGATTGGTATCAGCTCTTCCTTGTACATTTTGTAGAATTCTGCTGGAAAGCCATCCGGTCTAGGGCTTTTTTTTGTGAGTGTGTGTAGGTAGTTTTCTGATGACAGGGTTGATTTTCTGGGTTGTTATTGGTCTATTTAGTGTCTCAGTGTCTTCTTGTTTCAACATGGGGAGGCTGTGTGATGTCAGAAAGTCCTCCCATTCATTTAGGTTATCGAGTTTGTTTCCATAGAGGTGTACATAGTAATCTCTGATAATCTTTTGTATTTCTTTGGGGTCAGTTGTGATTTGATC
>NW_007036716.1:166313-167270 GCF_000164805.1 Carlito syrichta
TGTTGGCAAATACTTTTCCCAGTCTGTAGGCTGTCTCCTGCTCTCTTGATGGTTTCTTTGACCTTGCAGAAGCTTGTCAGTTTAATAAGGTCCACTGTCTATCTTCTCTCTTATGACCTGTGGGTTCGGGTTTTGTTCAGGAATTGGATGCCAGTTCCGATTTCCATGAGGGTATTTCCTTCATTTTCAAAGATTCTTATGGTTTGAGGTTTTACATTTAGGTCTCTGATCCATCTGGAGTTAACCTTTGTGCATGGGGATAGATAGGGGTCCTGTTTCAATCTTCTGCATGTGGTCAGCCAGTTTTCCCAGCACTATTTACTGAATAGGTTCTCCTCTCCCCAGTGGTAGGTGGTGGGGGCTTTGTCAAAGATGAGTTGGTTGAGACATTGAGGTTTTGCTTCTGGAATCTCAATTCTATTCCATCGATCTATATGCCTGTTCCTGTACCAATACCAAGCTGTTTTGATGATTGTAGCTTTATAGTAAAGTTTGAAGTCTGGTAATGTGATACCACCTGTTTTTTGTTTTTTTTTTTTTGGCTGAGGATTGCTCTGGCTATTCTTGGACGTTTGTGTTTCCATATGAATTCCTGTGTTGTCTTTTCTAGGTCTGAGAAGAATGTTGCTGGTAATTTGATGGGTATTGCATTGAATTTGTAGATTGCCTTAGGTAAGATGGACATCTTCACAATGTTGATTCTTCCGATCCATGAGCATGGGATATTTTTCCACTTGTTTGTGTCATCTTTGATTTCTTTGAGCAGTGTTTTGTAATTTTCATTGTAAAGGTCTTTCAAGTCTCTGGTTAGGAAGATGCCAAAGTATTTCTTTTTTTGTGGCTATTGTGAATGAAATTGTGTTTTTTATTTGGGTTTCTGTTTGTTTATTATTGGTGTAGAGAAATGCGATTGTCTTTTGTACATTTATTTTGTATCCTGAGACTTGCCAAAGGCCT
>NW_007036717.1:0-7632 GCF_000164805.1 Carlito syrichta
TCAAAAAAAAAAAAAAAGAAAGAAAGAAAGAAAAAGAAAAAAGAAAAGAAAAGAAAAATTGAAAGTCTTTCCTTTAAGATCTGGAGTAAGGTTAAAATATCCACTCTCAACACCTCTATTCAGCATAGCATTAGAAGTCTTAGTCAGAGCAATTAGTCAAGAGAAAGAGATAAAAGTCATCCAAATAGAAAAGGAAAAAGTGAAATTGTCACTGATGATGGCATAATCTTGTATATAGAGCATGCTATAAACTTACAACTAACCAAAAAACTTACAACTAACAAATTAATGCAATAAAGTGGCAGGACATATAAAATCAATACACAAAAATTAGTAGTGTTTTTATACACTAATGGTGAACTAGCCAAAAAAGGTATCAGGAGAACAATCCCATTCACAGTAGCCACAAGAAATACTTAGAAATAAATTTGACCAAGAGATGAAAGATCTGTACACTAAAAATTATAAAATGTTGATGAAAGAAATTGAAGAAATACAGATAAATGGAAAGATATGTGTGTTTATGAATTGGACTTACTAATATTGTTAAAGTGTCCATAATATTCAAAGATATCTACCGAGTCAATGTAATCACTATCAAAATGCCAACATCATTTTTCATAGAAATAAAAAAATCTTAAAATTCACATGGAACCACAAAAATCCTCAAGTAGCAAAGGCAAGGATTTTTTGAATTTGACCTCAAAACATAGGCAACACAAACTAAACTATACAAAAAGGAGTACACGAACCTATAAACTTCTGCAAACCAAAGAGAATGAATAATTATGTGCAGAGACAAGACTACAAATTGTGAGAAAATATTTGTGAGCCATACATGTAATAAGGGGTTAATATCTAAAATATGTAAGGAGCTCAAACAGCTCAATAACAAGTAAACAAACCAAAAAAAAGTTGAAAAATAAACAAGCATCTGAAGCGACATTTCTCAAATAAAGACATGCAAATGGTCAGGAGATATATTAAAAATGCTCAGCATCACTAACCATTAAAGAATCCAATTTTAAACCACAACGAGATATCATGTCATACCTCTCAGAATAGCTATTACCAAAAAGATGAAAGATAACAATTAATGATGAGGATGTAGAGAAGAGAGATCCCTCTTATACTTGGTGGGAATGTAAATTAGTGCCTCCATTATGGAAAACTGCAAGAAGCTCCCTCAGAAACTGAAAATAGGATTACCATTTGGTTCAGAAATACTACTTCTAGGTATTTAGTTTCTTGAAGAGATTTCTGCACACCTATGTTCGTTAAGGTACCATTTACAATAGCCAAGCTATGAAATCATCCTACGTATTCACCAATGGATGAATTGACAAGGAAAATATGATACATGCACTAAATGGAATATTATTCAATCTTAAAAAGAAGGAAACTCTGTCATTTGTTGAATGGATTTGGAAAATATTATGCCAAATGAGATAAGTCCGGCTGGAAACATAAACGACCACGAATCACCAGTACAATCCTTAGGAAAACAAAAACAAAAACAGGAGATATCACACTCCCAGACTTTAAACTCTATTTTAAAGCCACAATAATCAAAACAGCCTGGTATTGGTACAAGTACAGACATATAGACCAATGGAACAGGATAGAGATTCCAGAAACAAAGCAAAACCTCAATTTCTCAACCAAATCTTCGACAGAGCCTCCACCACCACTGACTGGGGAAGGGAGAACCTATTCAGTAAACGGTGCTGGGAAAACTGGCAGAAGATTAAAACAAGATCCCTACCTATCATCATACACAAAAATCAACTCTAAATGTATCAAAGATCTAAATGTAAAATCTCAAACTATAAGAACCTTAGAAAATGCAGGAGATACCCTTATGGAAATTGGAACTGGTAGCCAATTCCTGATCAAAACCCCAAGCACCCATGCCATAGAGATAAGATAGACAAATGGGACCTCATCAAACTGTCAAGCTTCTGCAAAGCCAAAGAAACTATCAAGAGAGGAGGGAGACAGCCCACAGACTGGGAAAAAACTGTATGTCTGACAAAGGCTTAACATCTAGGATCTACAAGGAACTCAAATGTGCTGAAAAGAAAAAAACAAACAGTCCCATTACAAAGCAGGCAAAAGATATGAATAGACAGTTCTCAAAAGAAGACATACGAGCAGTAAACAGATACATGAAAAAAATGCTCAGTCTCATTAGTCATCAAAGAAATGCAAATCAAAACTACACTGAAACACCACCTAACTCCAGTCAGGATGGCTATCATCAATAACTTAAAAAACAACAGATGCTGGAAAGAATGCAGCGAAAAGGGAACACCTACACTGTTAGTGGGAGTGTAAACTAGCACAGCCTCTGTGGAAAACAGTGTGGCGATTCCTAAAAGATCTAAAAATTTACCTTCCATGCAACCCCACAATCCCCCTACTGGGAATATACCCAGAAGAACTCAAATCACTCTATAAAAAAGATACCTGCACATGTTTGTTTATAGCAGCATTGTTCACAGAAGCAAGAACATGGAACCAACCATGCTACCCATCAAAAGAGGACTGGATAAAAAAAAAAATGTGGTACATACGCACGATGGAATATTACGCAGCCATAAAGAAGAATAAAATAATGAACTTCACAGCAACCTGGATGGACTTAGAGTCTATAATACTGAGTGATCTTTCACAGAAACAAAGAACTGAGTATCACATGTTCTCACTCATAAATGGACCTAGAACAATTATAATACTATAAGAAAATGATTGGCAGTAGCGGGAAACTGCTGGAAAGGGGGCAAGGAAGCAGTATTGGCAGTCGTGGGAATCTGCCTTGTGGGAGGACACACCTCAGCAACAAGGGTATCTGCATAATGAACACTTGTATACCTAGCCCTGAATTGTACCCCACATCTTTAAAATTTTTTTAAAAGGAAAAAAAAAACCGAGACAGAAAACAATCTCTACTTCCCCTCAATTTCTCAAAATAAAAATTTTCATCATCATAAAAAAAAAAGAAGAAATAAGCCTGGTATAAACACAGGGAACGTTCTCACTTATATGTGGAATCTGAAATAACTGAATTCATAGAAGCAGAGCGTAGAATGATGGTTATAGAGGCTTCAGACTGGGGGAAATGAGAACCTTGTCAAAGGGTACAATGTCTCAGACGGGAGAAATTTTTCATTTTTATTTCTATTGTATTACACTGTGTCTCTAGTTAATAACAGAGTATTGTACATTTCAAAATTACTAAGATTGAATTCCTAATGTTATCACTACAAAAGGCATTCAGTATTTGAAATGATGGATATATTAATTAGCTTGATTTAATTATCCACATTCTATTCATAAATCATAACATCATTTTTTACCCCATACATTTATATAATTATAAATTGTCAAGTTACAATAAAAAAGTGTTGTCAATTTATTCCTTGACTTTGGGCTTTTTAAATTTTTAAGGAAAAATTATTCATGTTATTCATGCTTTATTAACATAAAGTTCGTGTCATAGATTATACAAAACATATTAATTTTATTATTTATTTTAAATGTATCTGGATGTGTGGTAGTTCAGTATTTATCTTTTTTAATTTCTCTTTTTTATTTGTTTGTTTGGGTTTTTTGAGTTGGAGTCTCACGCCATTGCCCAGGCTGGAATGCAGTGGCACGCTCACGGTTATCCTAGTGTTGACTTGCTGGGCTCAGGCGATCCTTCTACCTCAGCCTTCCAAGTAGCTGGAACTACAGGCACGTGCTACCACGGCCGGCTAACTTTTTGATTTATTGTAGAGACGAGGTCTTACCATGTTGCCCAGGCTGGTCTCAAACCCGCCGGCTCAGGCAATCCCTCGCCTTGGTCTCTCAAAACTCTGAGATTACAGACTTGAGTCACTGCACCCAGCCTTTTTAATTTCTTAAAGCTTGTATTTTACGGTATTCTCTTTCCCCTTCACTTGTTTAATTTGTGGTTTATTTTATTGAATTCCTCTCTCTTTCTGCAAATATTTAACTATTCATGATATTTATATAGTTTACTATTTTTTCTATTCTAGTTTATTAGCTTTTCTACCCTTAATTTTTTTATCTTAGAATCAAAACCTATTTCCTTATTTTCTACTCTCTTGAGTGGAGTGCTGAGTGCATTTATCTTATTTTTCTTTCTACAAAATAAAATTGTTGTGGCTACCCATTTTCCCCTGAATAGTTTCTTCATCTTATCTCATAAACTTGATATATTACATTATTAACATGATTTTTTTTAATGTATCTTCAGTTGCAATAGTAGTTTTGCCTTTGGTTCCGGTATTTTGAAAAATATAATTTATTTATTTATTATAGCATTATGGTGTACAAGTGAGAATTTACTGCTTAAGTAGGTTACATGCATGAAGTTTGGGCTTCTATGTGACACTCACTCCCCCTAGACCAGGTACCCTTTGTGTTGTCACACCCCTCCTTCCCATCCTCTCTCCTCTAGCAGTACCAGTGACTGCTGATCCCACCCTTGAGCTATTGTGACTAGAGTTCAGGACCCACTTATGACTGAGAACAGGTCTATTCAGTTCTCTGTTTCTGTGATAGTTCACTTAGTATGATAGTCTCCAATTGTCATAAAAATTAAATAATCGAGAGATTTGCTTCTTTATTTTTATTTTTTGTGTCTATTTTTTATTAGGTTGTGGTGAAAATGGTCTACCTCTAGTTTTTGAATGTTATTGTTGCTTTATATGACCACAATATGGCCAATTTAAATTCATACACCATGTATGCCAAGATATATTTTTGTTCCCAGAATACATACTTATTGTCATCAGTTAAAGTATTCAGGATTCCACTATGCTTGCTGACATTTTATCTGCTTAGTTAATTAAAACTAAAAGAAAAATGATTTTTAAAAATCTTTCATTAATATTTTTTTCACTAAATTCTTGTATTTCTAGTAGTTTCCAATCTATATTTCAGTTATGCAAAGGACACATAAAACTTTTGAATTATTGTAATTTTTCAAAATAACCTCAGTATTATTACAAAATAGCTTTATCCTAGTTAACATATTATTGTATTATACATTAATAGATATACCATAACTTATTACATATAATATTATATTATAAAACATATTATTGTTATTTTTCATTTTATATGTAAGTTTGCATGGCATTTTTCTGCTTATTAGTCTACTGTCTACATATTCAAATATGTCTGTGTGTGGTGTGGTTATTATATATAGCTTATGATAAAATTTTCATTTTTGAGCCAAACAGATTTTTTCCCACTATTTTCCTGTTATTTTAAAAAATTTTTTCTATTTTTTAATTTTTCTGTGTCAGAGTCTCACTCTGTAGCCCAGGCTGGAGTGCAGTGGCACAATCACAGCTCACTGCAGATTTGATACTCACTCCTGTATAGCTGGAACTACAAGTATGCACCACCATACGTGATTAATTTTTTTTTATTTTTTGTAGAGACAAGATCTCACTATGCTTCCCAGGTTGGTATCAAACTTCAAGGCAGTTATTCTCCTGCCTTGGCCTCCCTCCCAAAGTGCTGGGATTACAGATCTGAGCCACTGTACCTGGACGATGTTTGTTGTTATAACAGGTTATAATAGGTGTGCTTAACATATTATAATTTTATTTCAAGCTTTTGACATAATGTTTTTAATTTTTAAAAAGTCAAATTTCATTTTCTTGATCCCTTCAATCCCCCTTTCAATCGTGGCAGTAATATAGAAGGCATATAATCTGTTTTGAATTATACTTGCATTTACTTTTTTTTCCCTTAAAATAATTACTTAAATACATAAACTACATGCTCACCTTAACAGAACAACAGGTTACATTTCTCCTCTACCAATTTACTGGTAGTGATTGGGTCTGTAATTCGCCCCCCCACCCTTCTATTAATAGTGAGTGTCAGTCAAGGTTATGAGACTTTTTACCCCCCAAAATAGTATTTTATGTAGAAACCATAGTAATTTCATTTATTTATAGCTCATTTAAACGGAATCAGTACTCAATGCCAATTTTTTCCTGTCATAATTTTATCATCGTTCTGTTTTAACCTTTTTTATACAAGATATTTGTGGTCTGATAAGAGTCCACATGAAAGTTGACTGACCCTGTCAACCTCTTGAATATGAGTCTTGAACCATGAAGCTACAATCTTGAAAACAAAAGCTAATAAGCTAAGAATGTTGGAGAAGAAAAAGGACTTGGCCTCTGAACAGCTGGACTAAGCATCGACACCTGCCTGCCTCTGAAACGCTTGTCATTTGAGAAAGGCAAGATATAAAAACTTACTTGTTCAAGCCACAGTTATTATTTGAGTTTTCAACTGTCTGGAGTTGAAAATATTCCTAACTGATATAGCCTGACAAAGAATGTAACCAGTCCTAACCTGGTCCACTATTAGACCAAACATAGGGTAAATAGAACCTCTAAAGAACAAGTTACCCTAGTACTCGTCAATCTAATGTCAAAATTCCAGAGATATTTTCATTCTGCAGATGATCACATAACCCAGTCCTCAATGTTTATTCTGAGTTATTGGTTCTTGCTGAGACATGTGGTCAATCTTAAGACCCACTCTCTGTAACTGTGGTGTTGAAAACAGTAGCTACTAGCCTCATATGTCCAATTGACTTTATGTGTATTAACATTCAATAATTTTTTAAAAAACGTTTAGGTTATCTGTTGTACTAACTGCTTTCCAGTAGCCACATGAGGTTAGTAACTGCTATATTAGAAAGAGCAAATATAGGACATTTCAACATCACAGAAAGTTTAACTGCACAGGTCTTGTCTAGTAAAACTTTGCTGCACAAAAAGAGATCTTAAGACTGGAAACATCACCATCACCTGAAGCTTGTTACAAATGCAGAATCTTGGGTTCCATTGCAGATCTACTGAATACAGATCAGAATTTTAATAAGGTTTTCAGGTGATTCATATAAACCCTAAAGTTTGATAAGGATCACCCTATATGATCTGGTCCTGCATATACCTTGGTCCAAACATTTAATAATAATCTACCATTTATTGATCTAGCAAGTTACTCAGAACTATTCTAAGAACTCTACAAACATCTCCATCAATTCTCAAAACCTTATATGTATTATTATTATTACCTTTTTATATATTAAAAAAACCAAAGGCACAGAGAACTATATGATTTTACTCAGATCACTATGTGACTATGCCATGAAACCAAGATTAAAACTCAGCCATTCTGACTAAAGAACTCAGAATGCTGATACCCCAGAACTTTCCATTATAACTATTCATTTCAAGGATTAGGTTGTAGACTTCTTGAGGGAGAGACTATGTCATGTGTATCTTTTGAGTTTTGAGCATGCAACATATTCCCAATTTCTATTTATGGAATAAAACACGCATAAATGAATGGAGAAGTCAAGACATCCTTTGATTGATGCCAGGAAGAACTCCCAATAACCCTGTCACATTCTTCTCAGTTGAAATGAAGGTAAAAATAGTACCCCCAAACAATTACACATAGTTATCCCTTTTAAACAAATGATAAATCCATCCAGTCTGGAAAGCATAGAAAAATTGTGTCTCTTCAAAAAATACACACACACACACACACACACACACACACACACACACACACACACACACA
>NW_007036717.1:7753-72933 GCF_000164805.1 Carlito syrichta
AGAGAGAGAGAGAGAAGGGGGAGGGGAGAGTGAACAGAATATCCTTAGTGATGAGCATTCCCTATAACAATCACAGGGTTTAGAGCATAAAAATACTTTAAATATCAAATCAGGGCAATGACAGCTGTATAACAGGAAGACTTCAAATGCCAGGATGTATAATGGTTTAAACATTATAGTCATTTATTTCTTATTGATGGAATATTCAAAACAGGTGTTTATACTTGGTAGCTAGCTCCCCTCCAAAATTTTTTTTAGGGCCAATTTTCTTTATTTCTTTATTTCTGCACACAACAGAGGAAATGTGTACAAAACACCATACAAGAAAAGATTGCAATAAATCAAAAGTTAGGAGAGAAGAAAAAGGAAGAAGAAAGACTTTCTTAAAACTGTTCAAGCACTTATAAGACAATGACTCTCTAGCATAAGTTACATGATGGGCAACTAGAAAGAAAACTAGCATTTGTCAAATATTAATTATATTGGATTTTTATATGTATCATGCCATTGAATTCACACAAAAATTGTGAAACATAGGTAACATTCTCACAATTTTCTTTATTTCATGACTCGGCCATGTTTACTATGCATCTTACAAGTTCTCTATGTTTATCTGTAAAAAGCCAAGAAAAATAGTTCTTAAGAACTGCAGAAAAAACAAACTTTTCCTTTTTTCACCCTTTTGGTTTTAACCTTCTTGGCTCCATTTACATGCAATGTGGGAAAAGTGCCAGAAATGTAATCCCTTGCCAGGCAACCTGTCTAAATCATACCTTTGTGTTATGGTAGAACATACATACATATTTTGATGGACACGTATCCTCCTTTGCTATATATGCTGAGAGGAAAAAAAAAACTTTTTTTTTTTTAAAGTTGAGGTCTTGCTCTGTCACCCAGGCTGGAGTGCAGTGACATGATCATGGTTCGCTTCAGCTTCAACTTTCTGGACTCAGGCAATCCTTCAACCTCAGCCTCTGGAGTACCTCTCACTACAGGCATGTACACCACACACAGCTAATTGTGTGTGTGTGCGTGTGTTTGTGTGTGTGTGTGTGTGTGTGTGTGTGTGTGTGCGTGTGTAGATGAGGGCTTGCTATGTTGCCTAGGTTGATCTAAAACTACTGAGCTCAAGCAGTCCTCCTGCCTCAGCTTCCTGAAGTGTTGGGATTACAGATGTGAGCCACCACCCAGGCCAATTATTGTTTTAGTTAGATCTTCCCAACTGCAAGGCATGAGACAAGGACCTCAGTGTAGGTAGCTTAATGGAAGGATGAGTCCAGCAAGCAGAGTGAGTAGGGAAAGAGAGACTAGGAAGGAAAGAAGAGAAGCTAACAAAGGGTCTGTTATTGAACTGGTCACGATAATATGGGTTCAATCTCCTTTGTGGCCCTTCCAGCAATTGTGTCACTTGTCTCTTTAAAGTACAGAAGACAAGAATGCTCGGCCCATTGACCTCCATCTCCCATAGATTGAGGGTTGTCTCTTGGGACATTAACTTCCCTGCAGTTCCAGGCTATGCTGCCTGCTGTATTGAGTAGCCTTGTCAAGCTTTGGAGATGGCTCTGAAGCCAAAAAGATCAGAGAGTGCTCAGAGCTGTCCAGTTTTGTGGACTGGAGTCTGGTGAGGAAAAGGAATACAAAACCCTACATAACAACAGAGGAAATGTGTGCAAAACACCATACAAGAAAAGATTGCAATAAACCAAAAGTTAAGAGAGAAGAAAAAGGAAGAAGAAAGACTTTCTTAAAACTGTTCAAGCACTTATAAGACAATGACTCTCTAGCATAAGTTAGATGATGGGCAACTAGAAAGAAAACTAACATTTGTCAAATATTAATTATATTGGATTTTTCTATGTATCATGCCATTGAATTCACAAAATAATTGTGAAACATAGGTATCATTCTCACTCCACAAGAGAGACATTATGGCTTGGAAAAGATGAGTTAATTGCTAAACCTTCTATAATTGATAAGTGCTGGATCCCTAACTCAATGTCCGTATGACTCCAAATCAATGACCCTCCACTATAACAGCAGAGAATGACTAATTATTCAGACAATAAGATTGAGAAAATGACCAAGGCCAGCTCACTTCAAACTGTAATATGCATATTAATGTCCTGCAACATTTTATTAAAATGCAAGTCTGATTCAGTAGGTCTGGGGTGGAGCTTGAGAATCCTCATTTTTTCATAGACTCCAGAAGATGCTGATTGTGCCAGTTCATAGACCACACTTTGGTTATCAAGGCCTGAGCATTTCTACCAAAGTCTTGAGGGAAAAAAAAAATCTCCAATACCCATTTATGACATTCACTATAAAACAACAACATCAACAGCAAGACCTCTCACTATATTAGGAATAGAGGAAAACTTTTTATAACTTGACAAAGAATGCCTATTAAAAAACCTAGAGCTAGTATCATACTTAATGATGCGAAACTAGTAGCTTTCCAAATAAGATTAGAAATAAGACAAGGATGTCTCTCCTTTTATCATTCCTTGTCAACACTGTCCTGGAAGTCCTAGTTAATGCAATAAACAAGACAAGGAAATAAGAGGTATACAGATTGTGAAGAAAGAAATAAAACTATCTTTGCTCATAGTTTATGTAGAAAATTCAAAAAAATCGACAAAAAGACTTTTGGAACTTACAAACAACTAAAGCAGGCTGTAGGATACAAGGTTAATATACAAAACTCAATCACTTTTCTCTAAACCAGCAAGGAACAAGTAGAATTTGAAATATAAGACAAAATATCATTGCATTAACACTCACAAAAGTGAAATAATACTTAGGTATATATCTAAAAAAGTGTACAAGATCTATATGAAGAAATTTAATGAAATAAATCAAAGAACTAAATAAATGGAGAGATAGTTCATGTTATGTTCATGAGTAAGAAGACTCGATAGGGTCAAGATGTCAGTTTTTCTCAACTTATGCTATAGATTCAATGCAATCCTAATCAAAATCCCAGCAAATTGTTTTATGGATAGTGATGAACAGATTCTAAAGTTTATATACCAAGACAAAAAAGACCCAGACTAGCAGACACATGTTGAGGAAAAAACTTGGTGGATTGACACTATTCAACTTCAAGACTTATCATATAAAGTTATAGCAATCCAGACAGTGTGATGTTAGCAAAAGAATAGGGATGGGGTTGGCAGTAGTAGGAATCTGCTGGAGGAGGGAGGCACCAACAAGGATACATGCATAATGAACATTTGTATACCTAACCCTGAATTGTATTCTGCGTCTTTAAAATTAAAAATTAAAAAAAAAAGAATAGACAACTTGACCAATGGAGCAAAGTAGACAGCACAGAAATAGACCCACCTAAATACAGTCAATTGATCTTTGCCAATGAAGCAAAAGCAATACTACAATAGAGCAAAGATAGCTTCCCCCCAGCAAATGGTGATAATATATATATATATATATATAAAGAATCTACACACAGACTTTATACCCTTTACAAAAATTGACTCAAAATGGATCACAGACATAAACATAAAATGCAAACTTACAAAACTCTTAGATGAAAATGTAGGAAAAAAATTTAGATGATCTTGGCTTTGGAGATGACTTTTAAAATAAACCCCAAAGGCATGACCCATGAAAGAAAATATCAATAAGCTGAATTTCATTGAAATTAAAAATTTATACTGTATGACATATGCTGTCAAGAGAATAAAAAGACAAGCCATGGATTGGGGAAAAAATATTTCCAGAAGATATATCTGATAAAGGACTGTTATCCAAAATATTACAACAACACTTAAACTCAACAATAAGAAAATAAACAATCAGGGTAAAACTTGGCAAAAGATCTGAATGGACACCTTGCCCAAGAAAATATACTGATGGAATATAAGCACCTGAAAAGATATCACCTCACATGTCATCAGGAAATTACAAATTAAAACAACAAGGTACAACTACACACCTGCTATCAGAATGGCCAAAAATATAAATGTTATAAAACTAAATGTCGGTGAGGATGTGGAGCAACGGGAACTCTTATTCATTGCTGATGGGAGTACAAAATGGAACAGATGCTTTGAAAAAGTTTGGCAGTTTCTTATAAAACTGATTATACTCTTACCATGTGATCTAGCAATCTGCTTCTTGCTAGTTAATATTAAGAAATTATACCAGAATTCCTTAATATTTAGAAATGTTTACTCAAAAGAATTGAAAACTTATGTCCACACAAAAATTTGCACATGAATGTTTATAACAGCTTTTTTCACAGTTGCCAAAGTATGGAACCAACCAAGATGTCCTTCAGTATGTTAAAGTGGGGTACATTAAGACAATGGGATATTATTCCACACTGAAAGGAAATGAATTATCACATGCATATTGATAAGTAAAATAAGCTACTGTAAAAAGGCTACATATTGCATGATTCCAACTATACGACATTCTGGAGAAGGCCAAATAATGGAGACAGTAAAAGAAAAAAGTCAGTGGTTGCCAGGGATTAGGAGAGAGGACGGGATACTTAGGTGAAGTACAAAAGGTGTCGGAGACAGTGAAAATATTCTGTTTAATTTATGTTGTTATGCATTGGTCCAAACTAATATAATGTACAACACTAAGAGTGAACCCTAAACCCTAATTAACATAAGCTATAGAGTTTGGTGGCAAAGGTGTGTTAATGTGGATTCATCAGTTTTAGCAAATATGGCACTCTGGTGAGGGATTTTGATACTATAATGGAAAAGGCTGTGTATGTGTGAAGGCAAGGCGTTTATGGACTATCTCTGTACCTTCTGTTCAATTTTCAATTTTCTGTGAATCTAAAACTACTCTAAAAATAAAATCTGTTTTAAAAAAGGAAATAGTATTACTTATATAGTGGACTTAAAATAATTTGTTTATGTTTACTTTATAAATGTATTAAATTTTATTTCAAGTTTTATCTATTCAAGTAATTAGAGTTTTCGAAAATTAAAAAACAACTAGGGAAATATTACATCATGATAGATACCTTAATCTCTGAACTCAGTCAACCACCTAATTACCAAGGTTATACTGTTTTTAACTGAATCAACCCACCCCTCTCCTACTTGGCAGAGTGAGAAGACACCCACAGAAGGATTATTTGTATAAACACTGTGTAAATTCAAAGAGTATAAAATCCACTGATGCTACAAATAAAATAAAAAGTATGCATTAAATGAGGTTTTAACCTTAAATAAATGGATCCATAATTTAAAGTCTTATGAACCTGTGCTGGTGACGTAACTTCTTTAAATATTAAAAAAAAAAAATCTTCAGACATAAGTACATAAGGAAGAACTACAACCTATCCCAAAAGGGTTCCATACCAGTGATATATACTAGAGCACATAGGATTAAAAAAAAGTCAAAAAACCCTATTACATATTTTAATACTGAGCTTAAAAAGTAAATCAACAGCAGAAATGAAGCTGGACAAACCAGCTGGGATAAAGACACTGTTAGAATTTCAAAAAGAGTAAGCAGAAACTTTATACTCCAGCCTTGGCTGGAAAAAGAAGTATTCCCATCACTATTACAAAACCAGCTTTATACATTGGGTATTGTATCAGGAAAAAGAATGCCTATGGGTGTGAGGAATGTTTATAAGTCTATTAATTTCCGAACCAACACCTTCTGAACAATTCAAGGTGAAATCACTTTTTATACTATCTGGCACTGAATGTCTCTGCAACTAACTGTAAAAAATATCAGTGGTAGTTTCTTGCTGGGTTCTGTTTGGAAGAAATGGGATGCAAGTCAAACAGCTTTGGGGTTTATTTTGTTAAAGGATGGGCATAATAAAGAATGTCCTTGACATCTGCAGCATCACTGATGAATCATTTATTCCTGATTATTCTGAGCAGACAGACTTGTTTGCAGCAATATGTTACATGTATTTCAAAAGTTTGAATGCAAAAGAATGACAATCATATTTTTATAACCACAGTAATTTTTTAATATTTAGAAATATTAATTTATACCTCTTTTTTATCTTTTTATTTTTATTTTTTTGAGTCAGAATCTCACTGTGTCACCCAGGCTAGAGTGAGGTGGCATGCTCATGACCACAGCAGTCTTGACTTGCTGGGTTCAGGTTATCCTTCCACCTCTGCCTTCCAAGTAGCTGGAACCACAGGTGCACACCACCACACCCAGCTAATTTTTTGATCTAGTGTAGAGAAAAGATCTCACAGGTTATGAGTTGGTCTTGAACCCCTGGAATCAGGCAGTCCTCTCACCTCTGCTTCCCAAAATGCTGGGATTACAAGGATAAGCCACCATGCTCAGTGTAGAAATATTAATTTATACCTTTAATGTTAATGATAAAAATATTTGTATCAAGCTTTGTCTTATAATACATTAATTTTATGCTTATATTTACATTTTATTCATCAACATTTTAGTAGTTGTATCAAATAAGATAACAATATTACTTTTATGAATATTATGGAGGATCTTAATTATGGATTTCTCATTTACTGATTTAACTTCAGCTGACATAACTATGTTTTCAAAAATCAGTTGAAGATAGCATTATAATCAAAATTTATTTTTCAGTTTGTTTGGACACATATAAATCATAATTGAAACACTTGGTAAGAAGAAAATTTCTTATTTTTCCTAAGAGTACAGTGTCAGTAATCTTGTATCAGGGTTTACTAAGATTTGTTATGCAGTTCACAATAAAGAAAATAGTATTTAAGAACTATCTTTTTATTTAGCTAAAATGTTTGTCAGTGCTGTAAATGAGGTACCTAAATTTTTGTTTTATATATTATAGGTGGCTGTTACTGAAACCAGTGTATCATTTGTTTAAAAAAAAATACTACTTTGTATCTTACTCACACCACACCCTCTCCAAACTCTTCAATACCTCCGCCACTGCCATTGGCAATCAAGAATGAGAATAGGTCTGGCAGGGTGGCTCGCACCTGTAATCCCAGCACTTTAGGAGGCTGAGGCAAGAGGATCACTTGAAGTCAGGATTTGAGACCAGCCTGGATAACATAATGAGACTTTGTTTTTAGAAAAATAAAATAAATTACTGAGGTATGGTGTCATGTGCCTGGGGTCCAAGTACTCGAGAAGCTGAGGCAGAAGGATTGTCTGAGTCTAGGAGTTTGTGGCTGCAATGAGCTATAATTACACCACTGCTCTCCAGCCTGGGCAACTGAAGGAGAGGGTGCCACAAAATAAATAAATAAATAAATAAATAAATAAGCATAGAGCATAGATATATAGTCATGACTTTGCTACCTTGTTAACATTTATAAGATTTTATTGGCAGCCTGTATCAGGGAACTGGTGAACAACCATCGCAATACTGTGGAAAAATATTTTCTCTACTCCTATAACAGATAGAGCTCAAGTAATTTGTTAATAGAAATGTTAGGCAGTATTGTCAAGGTTATAATTTCTACACTGGTTTTCTCTCTATTGTTTTCTTTTTCAATACATGTTTTATATGTTCTCTTACAATTTTTTTGCTATTTATAAATAATCTAGAAAATGGTGAAACTCAAAATGGAGAAAATTTTAAAATAATTTAACCCACCACCTTGAGAGAACTCTGTATTTATCTTGCCATCTTTCCTTCAAGTAGTTTTCTTTCTATATTTGTGTATTACATATATGTAGTCTGTTTTCCAAAGAGTCATTCAACCAGATTATTTTTAAGTTGATTTTTTCACTGTAACATCTCAAGTATCTTTTCGTTTTATTAAATATTCTACCAAAATATAATTTTAATGACTATAGAGTATTAATTGTATGAATGTGCCACAGTTTATTCTTTATTTTCTAAGTTGTCCTCTATTAGAAATGAATGCTTCCAATATTTGGCTTTATAAGCAATTTTAAGGTGAATATCATTGAAGCTAAATTTTGCCCACATTCTTGAGTATTCCTTTGAGATAATTTTCCAGAACCACAATTTCTAGATCAACACATAAAAACATTTTTAAGATATCGAGTTTATGAGTAAAAATTGCCCTTCAGAAGCATAGTATCAATTCACATTTTCATCATATATGTTTAAGGAGTCTCTTTTTCTTGAGCCTTCATAAACAATTAGCATTCATTTTATTCTTCAGTGTATGTAACTTAAAATGAAAGAGAAAACATATAATCAGGCATGGGGGGAAGGTTAGAATGGAAACAGAAAGAAAAGGATGTCATGACTTCCAAAAGTTGGATAAATCACAATGCTGATATCACTGCTGAATGAGGAAAGGGTCTGTTTGAAAGATTCTGACCTCCAAAGTCATTTTGCTATATGAGTCCCTAAAAGTCTCTTTCAGGACTGCTACTGGTTCATTGCAGGAACTTTCTGCTAAACAATTGTAGAGTGTAAGGGCTCAATTTTTTCTCCCAAGATCCTGACCATAAAAGTATTTTAAAAACTATAAAAATCTATGCAAACCTAAATATTATTATAAATAGTAATTATTCATCATGTGTCTTTCATGTAGTTTCTTGGGATTATGTCTCCTCTCACCTGATCACAGCAGAACAGAGCACACTTAGCCTATTATGACAAAACTGCAAAATAAATTTAGAATATAGATTACAGAATCTATAAAAGCACAGTCACTCATTGCTCAATTTACTGGGCAGAGAATGAAAGCATTGTTCAGCACCTTTAGTTCCCACTCTGTTTCACTCTTTCTTATCCAGTTGGCTACTTTTCAACCCTCCAATTCACTGAGGTCATTGATTCTTTGTGTTAGTATTACAGTATGTGTTTGGAGGAGGAGGAGGAGGAGGAGGAGAGAAAGAGAGAGAGAGAGAGAGAGAGAGAGAGAGAGAGAGAGAGTTTGCTATTCTCCAACTCTTGGTTTTGTAGGGAGAACTGTTTAGCTCTTTTACACTGAGATTTGGGTTCATTTCCCCTCAAATGGAAACTGCCCTTCCAAGAGTCTTAAAGGAAAACCAGTTTTTATACTTTTCTTAGAGAGTCCCCAAATTAAGTGTTTTTTCCTCTCTTGGATACACTGCACTTCTCTCTCTAAACTAACTTTCAAATTTTAACTATTACATCTGATTTTACCCAATATTCTTCTTAATGTTTAAAATATTGGAGGAGGGATCGAAGATGTCCATCATGGAGCAGCAGAGAGTACAGCACAGTTGGGTGAGGCAGAGTAGGGAAGAGTGGTCATTAAATGCAGGCACCCTAAACAGTTTTGAGTGGTTCAAACATCCTGCACCTAGCAGAGGTCTCTTTGAACACACAGAGATCAGCAAGCAGCATTTCACCACAGCAGACAGTGGATTCCGTGTGCTCCATCCCCCAAGGTACACCAGGCTTGCATAAGAACTGAAACCCTGTCCTGTGTATGAGAGGGGGTGAGTGATCCTGACACACTCTGAGTCAGTCTTCCCCTCCCAGGGTGAGTTCTTGGTCCCATGTGGGAGGAGTCCTGTTAAGGGCGCAGGGGTAGGCAACTAGAGCTCAAGTGAAATGAGGAACAAACCTGCACTTGAACAACTTACAAGCATGCACCTTTCACCAGGGGAGTTTGGTCACCAACTCCCAGGCTGGGAGGGCTCGCCTGCAGATTAAACTTGGTTGGCACCTACCACTAACATCTAATAGCCAAACCCACTCCCAATTCATGAAGGATCACCTGCCAGCCCTTCACATCCACAATGTGGATCCCCCCAAGGCAGGGAGCTCACTTCTTTTTCAAGTGCTGAGTGTGAACTTGAACAGGGAGGGAGCAACGTGAAAGACAGCTAAACAGGGCTCAGTGGCTCAGCCTGTAATCTCGTGCCTTTGGGAGGCTGAGGTGAGTGGATTGCCTGAGCCTGTGGGTTCGAGACCCACCTGGGCAGGCGAGACCTCATCTCTACAATAAATCAAAAAATTAGCCGGGCGTGGTAGTGCGCGCCTGTAGTTCCAGCTACTTGGAAGGCTGAGGCGGAAGGATTGCCGGAGCCCAGCAGGTGGAGACTGCGGTGGCTGAGAGTGGTCACTGCACTCCAGTCTGGGCGACAGTGAGACTCCAACTCAACAACAACAAAAAAAGAAAGACAGTTAAATTCTTTACCAGTGGGAAAGTATCTGGGCTACAAATCATAATCCAGCAGAGAGGGTGCTTGTCCTCCACTCATGGGAGAAACTTTGCAGCAGAGGTATCTTTTCCAGGTTGGAGCACATAAAAGAAGTGAGGGTACCTCTCTCTCACTGAGTGATCGATATTGAAAGACAGAAAGACCCTAGAACAGAGGGATGGTAACTAGCTTCAGAGCAACAGGACCAAAGAGGAAAGATAGAGAGGGAAGAATTGCTCTTCACAAATGAAAAAAACAAAACAAAAAAGCAAACAAAAAATACGAATTCACAAATTATTATTATTTTTTATTTGAGTTGGAGTCTCACTCTTGTCACCCAGGCTGGAGTGTAGGATCATGCTCATGGTCACCGCAGCCTTGACCTGATGGGCTTAGGTGATCCTTCCGCATCAGCCTTCCAAGTAGCTAGAACTACAGATGCATGCCACCATGCCTGTCTAGTTTTTGTGATTTATTGTAGAGACGAGGTCTCACCATGTTGCCCAGGTTGGTCCTGAATCCCTGGGCTCAGGCGATCCTCTTGACTCAGCCTCCCAAAGTGCTGGGATTACAGACTGGGCCATCATGCCTGGCCAGGAATCCACAAATTCTTAAAGAGATAGCACCCAAAAAGGCAGCTATTAATGCACAAACAATAGAAGCCCTGCAGAACAACCTGTCTTGAATGACAATCACAAAAGTCAGAGATTGGAAGGCTACAATGAATAAAGAGAACTATGAGAAACTAAAAGCAAAACTCATTGAAGTCATGAAGTAAAAGCGGAGTTGGCAATTTCAAAAAGATCCATTCTGAAATACTGGAAATGAACTACATCCTGGAAGTTAAAAACACATTAACAAGCATAGAAAGCAGACTCAACCAGGCAGAGGAAGGGATCTCAGAATTAGAAGAACAAAATATGGAACTAACCCAGTCTGTCAAGAAGGCTGAAAAAGAATGATCAAAACCTCTGAGAGATGTAAGACTATGTCAAGAAGACAATCAATATGCCTTATTGGTATCCCTGAAGCAGAAAGGGAAACTGAGAATACCATGGAACAAGCATTCTATAAGGTCATCCAAGAAAACGTCCCACATCTCTCTAGAGAGGCAACCATTCAAGTGCAAAAGATTCAGAGAACCCCTGGAAGGTATCACATGAGAAGACCATCCCCAAGACACAGAGTAATTTGAATCCACAAAGTAAGCAAGCAAGAAAAAAATTTTAAAGGCAGCAAGAGAGAAAGATCAGACTAACTACTGGGTAAGACCCATCAGAATTGCTCAAGACTTACCTGCAGAAACATTACAAGCCAGAAGAGAATGGAGTCTCATTTTTAACATCTTAAAGATAAACAATTCTAGCCAAGAATTTTCCACCCCATCAAGCTAAACTTCATCAGAAGTTTTTAAGAATTAAACTCCTTCCCAGACATCCAATCCCTAAGAGAATATGCTGCCTCCAGACTAGCCCTTCATGAGATCTTAAGAAGGGGTTGAACACAGAAGCAAAAGAGCAATCATACCCATCACAAAAGTACAGGGAAGCACAGAGTTAAAAGAGAGTACAGATTATTCACACAAAAAAAATGAAAATGCACATATAAATGAATACAAAAGGAAAAATAAAGTAAGAAGGAAGCAAAAAGGAAGTAAAAATAAGTAAAGGTAAGTAAAAAGCAAATGAAAAGGAAACAAACAACTCCCTATGACCCGTATGACAGGGTTTGACTCTCACATTTTAATAATCAATTTGAATGTGAATGGACTGAATGTACCACTGAAGAGGTATAGGGTGGCAAACTGGATAAAGAGGTATAACCCAACATTCTACTTCCTCCAGAAAACTCATCTCACTGCAAAGGACACCCACAGGCTCAAAGTTAAAGGCTAGAAAATGACCTTCCAGTCAAATGGAAAACAGAAAAGAATGGGGGTAGTTATTCTGATATCAGACAAAGCAATATTCAAACCAACAAAAGTTAAAAAGAACATGGAAGGACACTACATAATGATAAAAGACTCAATCCATCAATAGGAAATATTGATCCTAAACATACGCACCCAACACAGGAGCACCAGTTTTCATAAAACAACTACGGAGTAAACCACAAGAGAATATTGACACACACAATCATAGTTGGAGACTTCGCTATACTGCTAATAGTTCTAGACAGATAATCAAGGCATAAAACCAACAAGGAGATTTGAAACCTTAACTTGATACTCGAATGGATTTAATAGATATCTACAGAACACTCCACCCAACAATTATGGAGTATATATTCTATTCATCAGTACATGTAACATACTCCAAGATTGATCACATTCTTGGACATAAACCAAGTGTGAATAAATTTGATAAGTTTAAAATAATACCATGTATTTTCTCAAATCACAGTGGAATAAAGCTAAATATCACCATGATCCCCCCAAAACATACAAGACATGGTCACTACACAACATGCTGTTGAACGACTTCTGGGTCAACAGAAATGAAGACAGAAATAAAAATATTCCTGGAAACATATGAAAACAAAGACATATCAGCATCTCTAGGATGTCATGAAAGCAGTGTTGAGAAAAATTCATAGCATTGCATGCACATATCAAGAAAATAGATCACAAGTAAAGCCTAACGTCACACCTAAGTGAGCTGGAAAGGCAATTTCATCCAAATCCTAATTTCAGTAGAAAAATTCAGATCACTAAGATAAAGACACAATTTCAGGATATAAAAGACAAAAATATCACAGAAAAGATCAACAAGACAAAAGCTGGTTATTTGAATACATAGATAAGATTGACAGACCTCTGGCCAGACTGACTAAAAAACAGAGAGAAAAGTCCAAATAAACATGATCAGAAATGAAAAAAGCAAGGTCAAGCTCACCCTGAAGAAATTTAAAAGATTTTCAGAGATTACTATGCAAATAAACTAGAAAATCTAAAAGAAATGGAGAATTTTCTGGCATCACACAATCTCCCAAGGTTGAAACAAGAAATTGAAACTCTAAACATAAATAACAATCCAGGAAATTGAATCAGTCCTAAGACACCCTCTCTGCCACAAAAAAAAAAAGAAAAAGAAAAAGAAAAAAGAAGCCCTGGGCCAGATGGTTTCCCAGCTGAATTCTACAAGACTATACAATTCTATACAAGGAGGAGTTGATACAAAGTAGTCCAGACAATTAAGAATGATGGAATTCTCCCCAACTCATTTAATAAAGTTAACTTAGCTTATTTTATGAAGCTCCCCAAACCTGGCAAAGACCCAATGAGGAAAGAAAAATCACAGGTCAATCTCCTTGATAAAAATAGATGCAAAAATTCTCAACAATATTTTAGCAAATGGGATCCAACAACACATCTCAAGGATCATTCATCATGACCAGGTGGCCTTCATTCCTGGGATACACAACTGGTTCAACATTCAAAAGACCATAACAATATTCTGCACATTAATACATGGAAAACCAAGAACCACATGATTATATCATTAGACTGAAAAAACATTCAACAAAATCCAGCATCCCTTCTTGATAAAACCCTTGAATACCTAGGCATAGAAGGAACATTCTTCAAAACAATACAAACCATCTATGATAAACATGGAATCAACGTTTTGCTTAATGGGCAGAAGCTGGAAGCATTCCCCGTAAGGACTGGAACAAGACAAGGATGCCAGTTCAACATAGTGCTGGAAGTCCTAACCACAGCAATTAGACAAGTGAAGGACATCAAAAGTATTCAAATAGGAAAAGGAAAGTTAAGCTCTCTCTCTTTGCAGATGATATGATTCTATACCTAGAAAACCCTAGGGAGTCTCAAAAGCCTTCTCGTGGTGATAAATGACTTTGGTAAAGTCTCAAGTTACAAAATCAATGTGCAAGAGAGAGTTGCATTTCTATACACCAGAAACAAGCAGGCAGAGAACCAAATAAAAAGCACAATCCCATTCTCAATAGCCACAATAAAATGAAATACTTTAACATCCACCTAACCAGAGAAGTGAAAGATCTTTACAACAAGAACTACAAAATGCTGCTCAAAGAAATCAAGGATGACACAAATAAATGGAAAAACATCCCATGCTCATGGATTAGAAGAATCAATATTGTCAAAATGTCTGTTTTACCCAAGTCAATCTACAGATTCAATGCAATACCCATCAAATTACCAACATCTTTTTTCATAGACCTGGAAATGACAATACAGAAATTCATATGGAAACAAAAAAGAGCATGAACAGCCAAAACAATCTTTAACAAAAGGAATAAAGTTGGAGGTATTACACTTTCAGACTTTAAACTTTATTATGAAGCTACAATAACCAAGACAACATGGTATTGGTACAGAAATAGGCACATAGACCAATGGAACAGGACAGAGATTCTGGAAGTAAAAACATGGTCTCTCAACCAACTCAGCTTAGACAAAGCCACAAATAGTAATCATTGGAGAAAGGAGACCATATTTAGTAAAGGTTGCAGGGAAAACTGGCTAACCACAGGCAAAAGAATGAAACTGGAACCCTGCCTGTCACCATATAAAAAAAGCCAACTCAAAATGAATCAAGGACCAAAATGTTAATCCTCAAACTATGAAAGAAAATGTTGGAAACACCCTTCTGAACATCAGAGTAGGCAATTAATTTATGAATTCAGAGTGGGCAATGAATTCATGACCAAGTCCCCAAAAGCAAATGTTACCAAAGCTAAAATAGACAGATGGGATTCTCATCAAGCTGAAAAGCTTTTACACAGCAAAAGTTACTGTCAAGATAGTAGAGACAACCCACAGAATGGGAAAAACTATTTGCAAAGCATGCATCTGACAAAGGCCTCAACATCCAGGATCTACAAGGAACTCAAATGAAGTGAAAGGAAAACAACAACAACAAAAACCAAACAACCCCATTAAAAAGTGGGCAAGGGACAGGAACAGACACTTCTCAAAAGATGATATATAAGCAGCCAGTAGACACATAAAAAAATGTTCAGCCTCTCTAATCATCAGAGAAACGCAAATCAAAACTACAATCAGATACCACCTAACTCCAGTAAGGATGTCTATTGTTAGTAAGTCAAAAACAGTAGGTGCTGGCATGGCTGCAGAGAAAAGGGAATGCTTCCACACTGTTGGTGGGAATGTAAGCTAGTTCAGCCTCTATGGAAAATAGTGTGGTGATTCCTAAAAGAACTAAAAATTGATCTTTTGTGTGATTCAGCAATCCTTCTGAGAAAATACTTGGAGAAATATAAATTGCTCTACCAAAAAGTTTTCTGCAAATGCATGTTTATTGCCGCACTATTCACAATAGCAAAAACATGGAATCAACCCTGCTACTCATCAAAAGTGAACTGGATAAAGAAAATGTGGTACATACACATGATGCAGTATTACACAGTCATAAAACCGAAAAAAATCATGGCCTACACAGCAACTTGGATACAGTTGGAGACCATCGTACTAAATGAACTATCACAGAAACAAAAAACTGAATACCGCATGTTCTCACTCATAAATGGACCCTGGTTTAAGGTCTTTTATTAGCACTAGCCATATTAGCACAAGAGTGGGATTGGCAATTGATGGACTAGCCATATTAGCACTAGAGTGGGATTGGCAATTGATGGACACTGCTAGGGGAGGGAGGGAGGGAGGAAAGGGAGTAGGAGATATATGACACACAAAGAATTACCTGATTCACTACCAGAGGGAGTGAGGGTCACCTAGAAGCCCAAACGTCACCTGCCTATAGCCTACCTATATAGTAAATTCTCTATTGTACCCCACAACTCTAAAATAAATAAATAAAATAATATATTTATATGTTAATCCTACAGTTTTCCATTCTGATCTCCAACATCCCTTAATAATTACAAACTCGCACTTATGAGATCATTCAGCTTAATTTGGGGGGGGGAACTCTGAACATTTAAGTTTCTTAAATATACCTTCAGCCTTATTCCATCTGATCATAACTTGGAAATAGGCTCTTTTAGATGAAACCTCACATTATAAAAGTTGAATAATTTTTATTTTCAAACACATAATATATAAGTTTGATGTCACCTTACCATTTTATAATAGACATGTTGAAATGGCTCCATTATGCATTGCAAGGTCACGTTCATCTTTTTTTTTTTTTAAAGTCAGTCTCACTTTATTGTCCAGGTTGAAGTGCAGTGGCAAGATCACAGCTTTATGCAATCTCAACCTTCTGGACTCAGGCGATCCTTCCTGCTCAGCCTCCTAAGTAGCTAGGATCACAGGTGTACACCACTACACACAGGAAATGTTTTTTAAAAAATGTAGGGAAGAGATCTTGTTATGTTGCCCAGGCTTATCTGAAAGATATTAGAGCTTTGAACTTTTGGACTCAAGTGATCCTCCTGCCTCAACCTCCCAAAGTGCTGAGATTACAGGCATGAACCACTATGCCTACCTGCTTTTTATCTAAATAAAATTCTGTGTCATTGTTATGGGACAGATTCATCGGAAGAGACCTTAAACAAATCCTGGCAATTAATGGGCTTCTATGTGAAAATATGTTTCCTTTGACCTTTGTATCCTATATTCTAATGATTGTGATTTATTACTGTAGATGGAGAAATAGATTAACATTATAAATTCCTTTTTTAAGTGCTCACAGACTTTTATCCTATCCTTTGTAAACAATATTTAATTTGTAGCTTTGGGACTCTTTAGAATAAAAGCAGTTTCGTTATTAAAGATATTAGAGCTTTGAACATCTTTTAGAATGTCCAAAATGTTTTTGTGATTTCATTTGTATATCACTTATTTGTTCTGCCTAGAAAATTATTAGCTTATCTATTGTTTTATTTTATTTTATTTTTAGAGACAGCATCTTGCTTTGTCATCTAAGCCGGAGTGCAGTGGCACAATTATAGCTCACAGCAGTCTGAAACTCCTGAGTTTAAGCGATCTTTCCTCTTCAGCCTCTCTGCAGGCATGGGCTACTGTTCTGTCTCTGGTCTATTATTTTAAATATTACTATACAGTAGTTCTTATTCATATTTTCACTTCATGACTTGAGTTTCATGACTTCATTTACCCACAAAAAATTAAATGGCAAGGTTACAGTGATAAGTTTTAAATTGTGTAATGTTATGAGTAGCATGATGAGATATTGGCCATCCAGCTCTGTTCTGCCCTGGACATGAATCATCTCCTTGTCTAGCAGATCTACGCTGTAGATGCACCTTGCCCATTAGTCACTTAGTAGTTCTCTCTGTTATCAGATCAGCTGTCCTGGTAACACAATGACTGTGTTCAAGTCACCCTTATTTTACTTAATAATGTCCCTAAGGTGTGAGTAGTGGTGCTGGCTTATATTTTAAATTGTTCTATTTTGTTATTAGTTACTATTGCTAATCTCTTATTGTACATAATTTATAAACTGAACTTTAGTAAGGTCTATGTATATGTAGGAAACATAGTATATATAGACTTTGGCACTATCTGAGATTTCAGGCATTTGCTAGGGGTCTTGGAAAATATTCCCTGTGGACAAGGTGGGACTGTCATATTTCAGTTTCACAAATAATTATTTTTATTTTAATGGGTGTTATTTCTGTCTATGTAGTCTATATTAGAGTCACTAAAGTTATTAGTTTACCAGGATGGAAAATAGAATAATGGCCTCTAAAGATATTCACGTCCTAATCCTTATGTTAGGCTATTTGGCAAAGAAGAATGAAGGTTGTAGATAGAATTAATGTTACTCATCAGCTGCCATTAAAGTAACAAATTATTTTGGCTTATCTAGATGGACTCAACATAATCCCAAGAGTTCTTAAAAGTGGAAGAGGGAGGCAGAAGAGGGAGAAACAAAAGGTGACAACATGAGAACCCAGCCAGCTGTTGTTGGAGGAAGGGATCTGTGAGATAAAGTGTGAAATGTAGAAGCTAGAAAAGACAAGGAAATGAACTCTTCCCTATAGCCTCCAGAAAGGATCACAGCCCACTAACCCCTTGATCTTAGCAAGTGAGAGCCATGTTAGATTTCTGATGTACAGAATTATAAGATAATAAAAATAGTGTTGCTTGAAGCCATTAAATACATGGTAATTTATTGCACCAGCAATAGAAAACCAACACAGTTGACAATTTGTTTGCCTAAGTAAATGCTTAGATTTACACTCTACCTTATAATTTAAATAAATTTTAATATGCTCTAGATTTCTCCAGCTCCGATTTGCAATTCTATACTTTTTCTCCAATGTATACAGTTTTAGTTCAAGTTCCAGTGAGTATTTGTTTATTTTGCAAAAACCTGCAATCTGTCTCCTTGCTCCTGCATCCCTATACCCAGTGGTAGGAACATTTTCTGAGTTGTCATTTTCATTTCATCACAACTTTGGAATGACTTCTAAACTTCTTTCTCCATATAATTATATTTTCTGATTACAGGTTCTCATTTCTATATTAACAAATTCCACCCTCTTGGGCAAGTACGTTCATCTTCTTGTTGGGGTTCTGGCAGTACCTTGTCTATACTCGCTTTCCAATCCTCCACTGTGTTAGGTTTATTTAGACACAATTGTCTTCCCCCCCCACCCCTACACCCCCACTGAACTGTCAATCCTTTGGATTATAGTGCATGACACCAGAAGGTGATCAGTGGATACTTCATGAATACATGAATAACCTCTACAAGAGTACTTTTTAGCAGTGATACAAGCTATATTCTTTATTACTTCTAATTTCCTGTAGATTCCACTGACACTGCACCACGCAGAAAGTGCTTTCTCATTCATTTGCTTGTTTATTTTTAGATGAATGAAATCTTTCAACACTGATCTCTCTTTACTCTAGAAAACATCCATTGCAAATATTAATATGCACTGATGATTTCACATGTCACTTTTTAGTGAATTTTGGTCTCCGTGTATTTTGGAGAGTGCTACTACCAAAATGCACTTATATATGACGTGTGTGTGTGTGTGTGTGTGTGTGTGTGTGTGTGTGTGTGTGTGTACTCACCACCCCACTCTTTTTGTTCAGCCTAAAGACAGTGGTGAAAGGAAAAGAACTGACTCCTTCAAATGATTGACTTGACAAACTAGTATATCCAAGAGGGATGCCAGGGTGTTAAGTTATTTTGAAACCATGCTATATTATGTTATATTAGAAATAAAGATACTGTGTTTATTTAGCTTGAAGTTAAGACAAAAAAAATCATCTATCTATTCAACCAGAGATTGTAATATTATCCAATCTTATATATTATCATATAAAAGAAGTAAATTTCTTTTCTATTCATTGTTGTTTCAGACACTAGAAGTTGGATCAATAGGTAGGAATTACAAGGGAGAATCTAACTTATCACTGCAAACGATTAAATCTGTCAGTCTTATCTTGTGACTGAATAGATGAGCACTAGTTTCCTGCAAATTTTTAAACAAACGTACCGTCATCTAAATAGAGGAGCCACTTCTTTGGAGGTGAGCACAGGAACCTCTTAACCTCTTTTTCATTCACTCTCACTACAAGATAGATGGTGAGAATAAAAACCCCTGGGTCAAACTGCCTGAAGTTGAATCCTGGCTCCCATATACCCTAGCTTTTTGATGAAACAAGCTTTTAACTTTTGTGTGACTCATCTTCTCCTTTGAAACCTGGGGAGTTTACTCACAGTGTTATTGTGAGAAGTAAATGAGATTAGGCACATAAAACACTTGAGAGGAGTACTTGGCAATTAGATATCAATAAATGTCAACTAACTTTATTCTCAAGAATTCCACATTAGTGAGTCAGAAATAAAGTCCATTTTCCAATAACTAAATTTTAAAATTGTTTTTATTTTGCAATTATAAATGTAAAACATATTTTATAAAAATAAATAATACAGTAAATATGTTTCTCCCAAATTCTATATTCTAGCAGTAATATAAATTACTATTCCTGGTCTAATATATACCACAATTTTATGCATATAAATATATTTGTGATGCATATGTGTATAAACTTACCTGCACTTATGCATATATACCTGTATACTATTCCTACATATTGCTTTTTGCCTTAATTACTTGTGTACATATAGAACAGTGACTTTTAGTTTTTCATGATTGAAGCTTAGTCTATCTTAAAGATGTATTGTAAATTTTAAATTCTCAATAAATGGATACTAAGCATTTTATTTTATTTTATTTTATTTATCTATTTTTTGAGTTGGAGTCTCACTCTGTCGCCCAGACTGGAGTGTGGCCGCTCCCGGTCACCGCAGCCTCGACCTGCTGGGCTCTGGCGATCCTTCCGCCTCAGCCTTCCGAGTAGCCGGAATTACAGGCATGCACTACCACGCCCGGCTGATTTTTTGATTTTATTGTAGAGATGAGGTCTCGCCAAGTTGCCCAGGCGGGTCTCAAACCCGCGGGCTCAGGCAATCCACTCACCTCAGCCTCCCAAAGGTGCGGGCTTACAGGCTGAGCCACCGATCCCGGCTACTGAGCATTTTAAATTAATACTATCAGTGCTATGATGAATAATTCTGAACACCTTAGACATATTTTCATTAGTACCACCTTAAGAAAGCCATGGATCTGTAATTGATCAGGCACATTTTACATTTTCTATGCTTATAAGAACTGTCCTCTGGAAATTTTTAGCCAGTTTATACTACCACTCAATTGTGTATGAATACCTATTTTCTATCATCTTTAATAATACTAAACATTAAACATAAACTATTAAAATATTTAAAATTATATTTTCTTGATTTGATTTACATTTCTCTAGTTGTTAGCAACACTTTGTATGTTTTACTTGATATATTTACTTTCTGTTCTTTTTACTTATTTTTTTTAAAGTGTAAACATTGCTTTTGGGCTCTTTGTCATTCTCATCATTCTTTTAATAAGTTTAAGCAACTTTATGTCTACAGAGAGTCACTTTGTTATACTTTAATCAGATATCTTTTTCTCACCCCATCAATGTTTTTTCAACTCTGTTCATACTGTTTTCTGAAAAATGCAATTTAAAATTATGAAACCAAATATAGCATTTTAAAAAATGCTCACTCACCTTAAAATCATACCAAAAAGTATGCGGGGCTCAGATGATCCTTCTGCCTCAGTCTTCCAAGTAGCTGGAACTACAGGCGCACACCACCATGTCTGGCTAATTTTTTTATTTATTGTAGAGATAAGTTCTCACCTAGTTGTCCAGACTGGTCTTGAACCCGTGGGCTCAGGCAATCCTCTCACTTCAGCCTCCCAAAGTGCTGGGATTATGAGCGTGAGTCACCATGCTGGGCTAAAAAGGTCATTTCTAACCTAGGACTATAAAAGTACGCTTTCCTTTTTTCTACATTTACACTTCTAATTTGTTTCTAAATATTTAAATAAACTGAAAAGTATTTTTCTCTTTTGTTTTTAAAAAAGGGACATCCCCCTCCCAATGGATAGTCAAATATCCCCAAACCATTATACAGTAATCTATCTTTACTCCACTAATTGGTAGTGCCAGATATAACCAATGTTAAATTGTCACATCTATATTGAATCTGTTTCTGGACTTCACATTTTGTTTTCTAGTGCTTTTTCTATTTCTATGTTAATATACTTGCTAGTACCTGATAATATTCATTGATATATTTCTCAAGATTAACTTGGTTATTTTACAATTGTATTAATCTAGTTAAACTGAATAACCAGTTTGTCACATTCCTCACTTCAAAATAAGGAGGGGGAGAAAGAAAAATAGGAAAGGAAAGAAGAAATAAAAATTAATCTCTATTGTCAGTTTTGGAGAAATTTCACCTAGTTTACCTTTTGGAAACAAAGTATATATTAACAATGTTGAAACTTCCAATTCTGGAAGATTTATTTCACCCTTTTATGACTATCTCTGCTATCTCTTTTCTTCTCTTTTTCTCCTGTGTTTATATTGGTATTCCATTAAATTTATAGTGTAATTTGGTAAAAATTGATGGCTTATCGAGTGCTTAGTCTTTTCATCTTATGTTTTCCCCTTCTCAAACTAATGTCTTCCTTTATGCTTTTCCAGAAAACTTGATTTTGAAAAAATGTCAGCCACTTATTTCTTGTTATTTTTATTCCTAGGCATTTGACTGCTGATGCTATTGTGGTTCTTCTTTTCATTGTGCCTTGCTTTTGTAACTAAAAGGTTTTTTGTATGTTTTATTATGTTTTCTATTTTGCATTATTCTATTGTATTTTTATCTTGAATTTGGTCTTTTGAATTTAATTTCCACATTTGGATAAAATGCCACTTCTGACACCTAAGTTTGTGATGCTGTGGATCAGAGGTTAACCTCATTTAGACATGTGGTCATTTGACGTCTTATGGTCATTTGGCTTCTAACAGGGCTCAATGTCATGCCAGAAGCTGTATTTCAGAGCTGGATAGTCATCAGTAAAAGAGGTCATAGCTTTTTTTCATAACCCTGGAACTTGCCCTGTAATTCTCCTATTGGGTTCATGCCATTCTTGACTTATTAGTACAGGCCAGCACTGAGTTCAGGCTATCATCAACCATGCAAGCACAAAGAGCTAATCTCAGCCATTTGAGTTAGCATTATAAATCCAAAGTCTTTCCAGCATATACGCCCTTAACCATGAACTTAAATTAATCAAAACTTATGTTACTTTCTCCTGGGTCTAGAACCCTTAGAATCTATTCTTATATTTCTCAGGTTTCTACTGATACAAGTTAGCAATATCTTGCAATTCTTTGGGGTCAAACTTTGTGGTTGGCCTCTAGGACCAGGAAGGAGATCATGTTGGAGATAATGAATGGTAAGAAATGAGCATGAAGAGAGTTCATGCCTCATGAAGTCAACATACCAGGTGATATCACTGAAGAGTCTTCAATCAGGTCAGACTAGCATGTCAAGGCAAGGAGAAGACAACTGCTCTTGCAAGCAAGGAACACTCAACAGAATTTTTTTGCCCCCTTGCCCCATTTAGACTTATTTAAATTTATCAAAATATTCAAATTCTATTTCTTAGCACTTTTATCTTTTACAATAGATGTCACAGATTCACATAAAAGATATAGTAAAGCTGTAAATTCAGTTCAATTTATACTATGTTTCATTAATCCATAGGATCAGATCATTGTTTCATTTTCAGACATATTAGCTCTGAGATTCTTTTAGATCATTCATAGAAACTCCCTCATCCTCTGATCATGCATGGCATTAAGAGCTTATTTATTTTTCTTTTGTTTTGTTTTTAAAGTATAATCTATTTGAGAGAATCTATTTTTTTGAGAATATATTTTTTAGATTCACAGCAAAATTGAACAGAAAGTGCAAAGAGTTCCTACATGTTCCCCAAACCCACACAGACACAGAGATTCCCACTATGAACACCTTGAAGTGGTTACATTCATTATGACTCATGAACTTACATTAACATATCATTAACACACAAAAGTTTACATTAGAGTTTACTCTTACTATTGTGCATTCTATGGGTTTGGACAAATGTAGAAGGAAATGTATCCACCATTTTAGTATCATGCAGAATAGCTTCACTGCCCTAAAAAATCTTTTGTATTTTGCCTATGCATCCCTCTCTCCCCACAACCCCTGGAAACTGTTGATATTTTTACTGTCTTCATAGTTTTGTCTTTCTGGAATGTCATATGGTTGGAATCATATAGTATTAAATTTCCTCCATGTTCATTCATGACAGAGTAGCTCATTCTTTTTTAGCATTGTCTGTATATACAACAATTTATTTTTATCCATTCATCTACTGAAAAAATATTGATTGCTTCCTTGTTTTAGAAATTATGAAAAATGCTATTATTAAAACCCAAGTGCAGGTTTTTATTTATTCAACCCCTTTGGGTAAATATCAAAAAGTATGATTGCTGGACTATATGGTAAAAGTATATTTAGTTTTGTAAAAATCTGCCAAACTGTCTTCCAAAACTTCTGCACCATTTTGCATTCTAACTAAGAATGAATGAGAGTTCCTGTTGCTCTACATCCTCACAAGTATATGGTGGTGTCAGCATTTTGGATTTTGGCTATTCTAACAGGTGTTTGGTGGTATCTCGTTGATTTAGTTTGCAGTTTTCTGATGACATACGATATGGAGCATATTTTCATGTGCTTATTTGCCATTTGCGTATCTTCTTTGCTGAGGTGGATGTCTAGGTCTTTTGCCCGCTTTTTAACTGGGTTATTTGTTCTCTTATTGTTGACTTAAGTGTTCTTGATATATTTTGGCTAACAGTCCTTTACTAGATGCATTTTTCACAAATGTTTTTCACCAGTAAGTGGCTTTTCTTCTCATTCTTTGGAAAAGACTTATTTTTAAGTATTTAACAGTAAATCTCTCCAGTGCTGTGACCAGTAATCTGTCCACTCCTCAGTTCTTGTGATTCCTCATTCACGCTGTGTCCTATTTTGCCCTCACTTAGTCCACCTGAATCTGCCTTCTATTGGAATGTTCTTGCAGGCAATCACTAAAGATAATTCAGGTAACTTTTTTGCCTTTGCATCCTATGGACCACCAATATTTTATTCTCCAGCTGTAAGCAGATCATCATTGTCTTCAAAGCCTTCCTGGTTAGATGACAATTACATATTTCCCTCCTTGTAGGTCTAGTGCATGAAGACATTTATAACAAATAAGGTATTAGTCTAGTTCCATTTCAAGAAACAGAATTCACTCTAATTTTTTAAACGAATTTTGTACAGAGAATAAGGTGCTATCATTTGCAGGGCTAGAGGAATAGCAGTCAGAAGGCTATCATTGTAATTATTGAATTCAAGGGTATTTCATTGTAGAAATATTCAGGTATCAAAGGAAAACCTATTACCAATATCCCTATCTCCACAACATACTTTGTTCATAGGATCCGCAGGAAAAATAGGGTTTCCGTCTAATTTTGTTTTCAAAATCTCATGTGAATGCATCAAATTGTTGGAAACTAGCTTTTATCCAAAACTGTGGTTTGAGCATATGGGAAATATACTTAGTTTTCTGTACTCTGCCCCCCAGAAAGACACACAAAAGGGAATAGGATGGATGCTGTGTCCACATTAGTCATACCATATAATTAGTTGCAATCCATATCCTTTGTTTAAATCTATAATTTTATTTCTATGCTGGGACACTGCTTGACCCATACATAAGTGTTAGCTATGACTATTATCACTATATAACCACTCTTCCTAGACCAAAGTCTATATGAATTATATATGAGTGCCGTCATCATGTCTTAACATTCTTGTAAATCCCTAAAGGACTCGGGGATCTGGAAGAGACTGTCAATAGGTAGACAGGTGGCAGTGCAGCTTCATGACCAAACCGCACAAAAGGTGAGCAGTGGCAGGCAGCAAGGAGGTGGATGTGCTCTCCATTTCTCATCTGCTCTGCTCCGGGGAAGCCCTGGATTCCTTTGTGTTTTGCAACATTGTGATAAAGGCAAACTGGGTCTCCTCACAGGGAGTTGTGAAAGGGAAGAAATTGAATGTGTGCCTTTAGATTTTCATAGGAACCTTCCATATTCAGAGAGAAATATAGCTTTAATGCAGTCAGTAGAATCGAGGACACGTGGGATACGGGGAATGTGAAAGCAGAGTCCAATGCCTCTTTTGAGATGCCATCTTAGTTTTCCTGCCAAGTCGAGTGTTTTTATTTTAAATCATGATAGCTGAGATTAGGATTGAGCCCATGCACCTCAACATAGACCATTTTAAGGAAGTTAGTAATTATTTTCACAACCTAAACCAGAAATAACTACAATGAGATAAAAATTAATTGCTTTAAGATTCAGATGTTGATAAAAGCAAAATAGAAGAGATGTTCCTTTCAAAGGTTTTTCAATTCCCTTTTTAAAACATGATGATGATGATAAGGCAGCTTCTGCAACACATTCAAAGGTTATTCTACTATTCCCATCCTTATTTTAAGAGATACTTCAAAAGAAAAAAAAAGTGATGTTAAATATGTAGCTAAAACAGATGAGTAAAAAATGACAAACAAGAACATTCTTCTAAAACTACATATACATTCTAGTCTTCTGTTAAATAAAGTCAACAGTTCTTTTGTTAATGTAAACTCTCTTGTATCAGGCCTACCGAAAGTTAATTTAGCAGGAAAATATAGCATAGAAAATTCAAGTCTTATCTTTTGAAATCCATTAGAAAATGTTCCTTAATGATTTTTTGCCATTAAACACTCTATCCATATTGCCAACCAAACGTTTGATAAGTTCTCTGAGAATGAGACATCATCCTGAGACTTCCCACCAGCTTTTCCTATTTCACTTGTTATCCCAAGAGACCCTGCACTCTGATTGCTAATCTTCTTATAGAGGAAAAAGGGAATAAGATTTCCTCAGAGACAATCCTGCCTCTTAGGTAAAAATGGGTGAGGATTACTGATCAGAATGGCAGAAAATACAGGATTTTAAAAATTTAATTCAGTTCATCTTCAAAGTCCTTTATAAGTTGCTACAAAAAAATGATGAGAAACTATGTCTAAACCTCTTGGACTAATATCTACCTCATGACGGTTAAACTGAGACAGGAGAAGGTTTAAAAATTTATTCCAGACCCTCTCTATACAAGTGTCTGTCTGTGAGCTGACCTCTCAGTATGCCATTCTTTAAAGCAATGAAAAGTACCTTGTACTCTTGTGAGAATTTAATGAAATAAAAAAAGTACATGATGCATTCATCATACTACTTGGAACACAGAAGAAGTTCAATAAATGTGGAAAAGACTTTTTGGGAAAAAAGCAATGAAAGCCATAAACGAGTTACATTAAGAAATACTGTGGAGTTTCTTAGATAAGGCATGGAATGTTGGGACCCAGAAAGCAATACTTCAACAAGAAGACCTCAGAGGCAAATGATTTTCCCTAACCTTCTCCTGTTCTCCTGTTTCCCAGTCCCTTTCTCCCTTTGAAGTTAGCCATAGAAACTAGACTCCCTCTTCCCCAAGTTGGACCATAGAAACCAGAATTCCTTTTCTCTAAAGCCAGCTGTAAAACCTAAATATGCTACTCTAACTTTCCCTCTGCCTATCTGTGTAAAGTCTGGCCATAAAAAATTATCTGGCCTATCTGGTTTGATTCTTGGTCATAAGATCCCCATTCTAGAGAGGATCCTGCCCCACACTGAGGAGGAAGGAATGTTGTTCAGAGAAGTCAAGAAGAATCTAGACAGACAGGCCTTGTTAGGTTTCCCCACTCAGTCTGTTAGTATTAGACCATGTCCTTTTTACTCAATCATATTACTGCACAGCTGTCCATACTTTGTTGAATCTAAGCATAAAGATGGACAATTTACCCTGTATCTTTGGGATTTTATTCTGAAGGTTCTGTGTATACATATTAAACATATTTATATGCCTTTTCACAACATGCCTTTGGCAAGTTGATTTTTCAGTGAACCTTCAGGGGGCTAGGCGTGTTGACCCCTACAACATAGAGAGAAGACATTTATAGTATTAAAAAACCAGCAGAAGTAGAAATTCAATGGCAAAAAATTCATAGCATCTAAATCCTCAAGCTGATCAGTTTAATCAGCATTGAATAATGAGTTAGAAGTGCCTTGTTAGTAACTTATAATAAGATGAGAGGCAGTTAATTAATTCATTGATAGTAAACACTTAAAACTGTCAGAATACATACACATGCACTGTGATGGGTAATACATACTTTGGGTACTGAAAATTAAAACTGATGACAGGCTTTCCAAGAACATGCCATCCCAGACAGAAAGGACAAGCACATAGGGTAGCAATTGAGCCTGAGGAAGTGGTATGAGTAAGATGACAAAAGATTTTAAATGCCATGTTCAGAAATGTAGTCTTTTTTTTTTTTTTATAAGTGACAGGGAGCTAGGAAAGATTTTTGTGTAAGATGATGATATTATGAATCTACTTTAGAAATATAATTCTGGCAGCATGTGGAAGATAGAGGTACAAATTTATTCAGGAAATTATTGCTATGATCCTGCTGGAAGTGGTGATAAGGCCTCAAATAGGATTATGTCAATAGGAATGGATAAGAAAAGTGATTCCAAAATACAATGAATAAATCATATTGCAAGTAGAGAGGGGGGAAAAAAAGGATTCTGTGATTTCTAATTTGGGTTTCCGGGAGAAGTAATAGAAAACATAGGAGGAAAAGCAATTTTGGAGAGTCAAAAGAAGAAATTTCAGTTTTGGACTTTTGAGTTAGTGCCAGTAGGACATCCAGTGGATACTTAAGAATCTGTCTTTAACGCTATAAAAAATATGAGATCTAGACATTAAAATCTGTGAATTTTCCAATTATCGGTACTAGTTAAAAACAGAGAATTGGTTCTATTGCCTCTGTTTAAATGAAACATCCAAAATTATTACATTGGTCATAAGCATGGAAGAAGAGTTAAAGCTACCCTTTTAAAAAATATCCTATATAGTGGCCCCTCTTGAGTGAATATGTGCAGACTACAAAAATGCACACACAAAACAAACAAAAAGTATGAAATAAATTTATTTCACAGAACTTGTAATCAGTGAAAAATCAGAGCAAACTCTAAAAAAGAGATCAAAAAACAAGCCTTCAACATGCAAAAAGGGAAAAAATTAAAATCATGCATCTTAAGTGATTAGCATTGAGTTTGTAGAGAAGATAAACTTTGAGCTTGAGGCAAAGGAGAATTTTAATGATAAATTTAGTTTGCAGATGAATAGATAGTATTTTCAAGGAAACTGGAAATGCAGTTTTGGAGTAATACAAGTCCAGCGGACACACTGTTACTTTATAAATGTGTTTACAATGAATATTCCTAGGAAGCTGGTTGCTTTCCTCTGAAGTTTTCAACTACAATTATAACATTGATTCACTTAAAATGTTTAGAATGTTTATTGACGTGGACTTTTTTCTAGGATATAGTAACTGGCAACGGACTTATTCTCCCGGTGTTAAAAGTTATACAACTGGACATGTATATGAAGCAATTGTTTTCAGATCACGGGCAGTTCTGGGCTTTCTGAGAGAAAGGGAATAAAGAAGATAAGCCCCTTATTCAATTAAGCTTCTACCTGGAGTTAACTTCCCAAACCGCAGAATGGGAGATGGGGCTCAAGCAGTGAATGGAGATCTTCATGGTAAGGAGGCACTGATCATAGTTCTAGACTGGAGAAGTGTCTATAGTTGGTGGAGATGTAAACCAAAGAGGACCAAAGTTCACGGAGGGCACCCTAGAATACTGTCTGTGGATCCTCTGTAGGTCCTTGGACTGGGCTGCTCACATTCAGGGCAAGGCTCCAGAATGCTGAACATAGAGTGGTTGCAGTGAGTCTGAGCACTGAACTTAATGCCTGAAAACTTGTAGGACCAGGAGTTAGAGTCTGATCCAGCAAGAGTGGACAGACCTCACTGAGCATGTTAAGAATTCCATTTAAAAATCTTGAAAGAACCATACCTTGAGAATAAGAATTACTTACTGAAACCAGGGCAACATCTAGGATTAGGAAGAACTGACACAGACTTACTGCAACCACAAAGAAACCCAAACTGAGAGAATCAAAATCATTTTCTCATGATTTAACTGCCCGTCAGAGCAGAATTTAACACTATTTACAGAAAGGTAATGTAATCTAGACTCCTTTTAGTGAATCAGCTGCAATGCTGAGTCTACAATAATAATTATTAGACATGTAAAGAAACAGAAAAAGATGACCTATAATTAGAAAAAGAGTTGTCAAAAAAAAGAAAACTATGAAATCATTTATATTTTAGAATTAGCAGATATTTATTTTTCAAAATGCTATTATAAATATTTTTCAGGACTTACTAAAAAATGGACATGATAAATATTTATATTTTCAAACTATTTTTTTTTTTGAGTTGGAGTCTCACTCCATTGCTCAGGTTGGAATGCAGTGGCATGTTCACAGCCACCCCAGCGTAAACTTGTTGGGCTCAGGTGATCCTTCCCCCTCAGTCTTCCAAGTAGCCACAACTATAGGCATGTGCTACCACACCCTCAAACTATTCTTTAAGTTTTACTTACTTTATTTTTTTTTTATTTTCATATTTAAATGTACTGCTTTTAAAACTTCAGTCATATCTCTTAGTGTTGTCTGTGCCTGTCTTTTTCCAGGACTCCAGAATCTCTTCCCAACTTTTTTTTTTTTTAAGTTGGAGTCTCACTCTGTCACCCAGGCTGGAGTGCAGTGGCATGCTCACAGCCACCACAGTCTTGACCTTTTGGGCTCAGGTGATCCTTCTGCCTCAGTCCTCCAAGTAGCTGGAAATACTGGCACTTGCCACCATGCCCGGCTAATTTTTTTGATTTATTGTAGAGATGAGGTCTCGCCAATTTGCCCAGGCTGGTCTCGAGCCCCTAGACTCAGGCAATCCTCTCGCCTTGGCCTCCCAAAATGCTGGAATTACAGGCTTGAGTCACCCCAAATGGCCTCTTCCCAACTTTTTAAAGGTAGATTCTCTTCATTCTTTTCTATTCTCTTTAGTAGAGCTGATCCCTTTCATCCTAATCAGAGACTAGGCGTTAAATTGTCTCTTTAGCATTCTCAATTAGATTGTCGAACACCAAGCATCCCGGCTGTAATCCCTCCAACATTTAATTTCCTTCCCCCTTCTCTTGGCAAAACAGAAAGAGACAAAAATTATGCAGCAGCATGTAGCCTCTGGTCTGAATGAAAACTCTATAATTGTCTTTTCCCAGCCTACAAGTTCACTGGCAGACAACTTCTAAATTGCTTTAAGATCCCCTCCCAGTAGATATGCTAGATGTTTACTAATTAATTTGAATGGAATGGGGCATCAGTAACCCTCATTCACAGAATTAAATCTCAGTGTTCTATGGATTTAAAAAGACTATACCCTCCAAAAAGAGTGTAACATTTAGCTGGGCTTGGTGGCTCAGCCTGTAATCCCACGCCTTTGGGAGGCTGAGGTGAGTGGATTGCCTGGGCCCGCGGGTTTGAGACCCGCCTGGGTAGGCGAGATCTCATCTCTACAATAAATCAAAAAATTAGCCGGGCGTGGTAGCGCGCGCCTGTAGTTCCAGCTACTTGGAAGGCTGAGGTGGAAGGATCGCCAGAGCCCAACAAGTTGAGGCTGCGGTGGCGGGGAGCGGCCACTGCACTCCAGTCTGGGCAACAGAGTGAGACTCCAACTCAAAAAAGAAAAAAAGAGTGTAACATTACCACCTGGATAACATTTATGTGCAGAAAATAGCTTCTATAAGCAGCAAATTAAGGATTGAAACACTTAGTTGATGGAGAAGTTGAGACATTAAACTGAGTCAGTTACCTTTAATTTAACAGATTTTAGGTACCATTTATATGTAATAACACAATGAAGAAGGTATTTGACCACAAACTATGCATTGTTTCTGAAAATCTGGAAAATTTATTAATTTTTTTTTAATGTAGTTGATCTTCAAGTGTGGGAGAATAAAATCAGCTTCTAAAAAAGAAAAATTCAATCATCATTTCAGATGCTGATAAAAATGTAAGAGGGTTCAAGGACAAAATGATAATTAATCAGGAATGCTCACATTAATATCAACTCTGAAATGCTTACTGAAAAAAGGAATTATAGAAAGCACTCGTTTATTATTTATCATCACACTTACAGAGTATAATTTTTAGAAAAAAGAATGCCAGTTATGGTGAATATTACTGGAACTGAAATATCTGTTTTGATAAGTGTTGGGTATTTCTTTTATTACTTGTAAATATGTCCCTCTTCAACTTTACATATGTCTTCCTTAATGAACTTGACTGTGCTAGCATGCCTCATGGAGGGCTGTTTACTTACATACCTGTGAGTTAACTTCAGGTTGCCCCTAAGGTTTTTGTAGTATCTGGGTGTTCTCAACTCTGGCTGTTTATCAGAATAAATAATAGAAAATTTTAAGCATACACCTTAAGTTTTTGCACCTATACATATTTAGTGTAGCACATATGACTCTGATGTGCAACTCAGCTTGAGAACTATTGAAATACAACTTTCAAGAATGAAAATAGAACAAAAATCAACATAGTTGCTCTCCCTGTATTAAATTATAATGACTCCAGGCATACTTTTACTATTTCTGGGCTAAAGAGCACTGGGATTAAGCAAAAATAATCTAAATACTTGCTTCAGGGAGCATTTGCCTAAGTTACATGCTTTTTTTTTTAACCAACAATAAAAACTGATTTATCAATACTAATGGCTTATTACATCAAAACTGACTTCCAAACCCTTACTCCCTATGCCAAGTCCAAAGCTATTATGTGTTAAAATCTGCTAAATTCTGATCAGTTATTGCCTTATAAACTGACCTTTAAATTTCCCAGCCAAGGTCCTGGCACCCTATAAATCAGGGGTCCCCAGCCCCCATGCCATGGATGATACCCACCGTGCTATTAGAAATCAGGCCACACAGCAGGAGGTGAGTGGTAGGAGTAAGAGAGTAAGCAAAACTTCATTTATATTTGCAGCTGCTCCCCATTGCTTGCATTACCACCTGAGCTCTGTCTTCCATCAGATCAGTAGCAGCATAGATTCTCATAGGAGTGAAAACTTTATTGTGAACTGTGCATGCGAGGGATCTAGGATGACTGTTCCTTATGAGAATCTAACACCTGATGATCACAGGTGGAGCCAGGGTGGTGATGATGTCTTCCATCTGCCCAATAGGACTGTCTAGTTGCAGGAAAGCAAGCTCAGGGTTCCCGCTGATTCTGTATTAGGGTGAATTATACAATTATTTCATTATGTATTATAATGTAACAACAGTATACAATAAGAATATACATTCCCCTCATCACCACATGGAATGTACTCTAAGATTAAACACATCCTTGGTTATAAATCAAGCATAAACGAATTTCACAAGACTGATATATTGCCATACACTTTCTCAGACCACAGCAGAATAAAAATAAATATTAATACCAACAGAATTCCCCCAAAACCCACAAAGACATGGACACTAAACAACACGATGCTAAAAGACTACTGGGTCAACACAGAAATCGAAACAGTATTTAAAATATTTCTGGAAACTAATGAAAAGGAAGAAACATCTTACCAAAACCTCTGGGATGCTATGAAATCAATTCTAAGAGGGAGATTTATTTCTCTATGAACACACATCAAGAAAATGGAAAGATCACAAGTTAACAGCTTAACAAATCATGCAAGGGAGCAGGAAAGACAAGATCACCAACTAACTTTAGCAGAAGAATCCAAATCACCAAAGTAAAAGCCCAAATGTGGGACATAGAAGACAAAAATATTATAGAAACATCAGCAAAACAAAAAACTGGTTCTTTGAAAGAATAAACAAGATTGATGGACCTCTAGCTAGAATGACCAAGAAAAGGAGAGAAAAAGCCCAAATAAACACAATCAGAATTGTAAGCTACCAAATCACAAATGACCCCAAAGAAATACAAAAGATTATCAGAGATTACTATGCACAGCTGTATGGTAACAAGCTTGATAACCTAAATAAAATGGAGGACTTTCTGACATCACACAACCTCCCAAGGTTGAAATGAGAAGACATTCAGACACTAAGTAGACCAATAACAACCCAGGAAATTGACTCTATCATTAGAAAACTACCTACCAAAAAAAGCCCTGGACCAGATGACTTTCCAGCAGAATTCTACAAAATGGCCAAGGAGATAACACCAATCCTATTGAAAATATTCCAAGCAATTGAGAAAGATGGAATTCTCCCCAAATCATTTTATGAAGCTAATGTCACATTGATACCCAAACAAGGTAAAGATCCAACAAAAAAAGAGAACTACATGCCAATACCCCTGATAAACATAGATGCAAACATTCTCAACAAGATTCTAGCAAATCGGATCCAACAACACATCTCAAAAATCATCCACCATTACCAAGTAATCTTCTTCCCCAGGATGCAGGGCTGGTTCAACATCTACAAGACCATAAATGTAATTAAATACACTGTGCCCTCTGAACTCCTCTTGTTCAATATTGTGTTGGAAGTCCTAGCTAGAGCAATTAGACAAGAGAAGGACCAGGGGTATTCAAATAGGAAAAGAGGAAGTTAAGCTATCCCTCTGCTGACGGTGTGATCCCATATCTTGAAAATCCAAGAGAATCTTTCAAAAACCTGCTTTCACAGATAAAAGACTTTGGCAAAGTCTCAGGGTACAAAGCAAATGTGCAAAAGACAGTCACATTCTTATATACCAACAACAAGAAGTCAGAGAACGAAGTAAAAAGCACAATACCATTCACAATAGCAACAACAACAACAAGAAAATGAAATACCTCAGCATCTTCCTAACCAGAAAAGTGAAAGACCTTTACAATGAAAACTACAAAACACTGCTCAAAGAAATCCAAGAAAACACAAACAAATGGAAAAATATTCCATGCTCATGAATAGGAAAAATCAACATTGCTAAGATGTCCATCCTACAAAAGGTAATCTATAGATTCAACTCAATACTCATTGAATTACCAACATCATTCTCATACCTGGAAATGACAATACAGAAATTCATATATAAGCATAAATGACCATAAATAGTCAAAACAATCCTTAGCAAAAGAAACAAACTGGGAGGTATCACACTTCCAGACTTTAAACTTTACTATAAGGCTACAATAATCAAAACAGTCTGGTATTGGTACAAGAACAGGCATATAGACCAATGGAACAGGATAGAGTTTCAGAAGCAAAGCCTCAATTTCTCAACCAACTCATCTCTGACAAAGCTTTCACCAACAACCACTGGGGAAAGGAGAACTTATTCAGTAAACGGTGCTGGGAAAACTGGCTGACCACATGCAGAAGATCGAAAAAGGATGCTTACCTATCACCATACACAAAAATCAACTCTAAATGAATCAAAGATCTCAACAGAAAACCTCAAACTATAAGAATCTTAGAAAATGCAGGAGACACCCGTATGGAAATTGGAACTGGCAACCAATTCCTGATCAAAACCCCAAATGCCCATGCTATAAGACATAAGATAGACAAGTGAGGCCTCATCAAACTGAATAGCTTCCACAAAGCTAAAGAAACCATCAAGAGAGTGAGGAGACAGCCCATAGCATGGGGGAAAGATTTGCGACAAAGGCCTAACATCCAGGATCTACAAGGAACTAAAACACCGAAAGGAGAAAAACAAACAGCCCTATTAAAATGTGGGCAAAAGGCAAGAATAGACACTTGTCAGAAGAAGATATATGGGCAGCCAACAGACCCATGAAAAAGTGCTCAGCCTTACTAATCATCAGAGAAATGCAAATCAAAACCATACTGACATACAACCTAACCCCAGTAAGAATGGCCATTATTGATCAAACAAACAACAACAAATGTTGAGGAGGATGTGAAGAAAAAAGAGTGCCTCTACATTGCTGGTTGGAATGAAAACCAGTGCAATCTCTTTAAAGCATAATGTGGCGATTTCTAAAAGAACTGGACATTGACCTTCCACATGACCCAGCAATCCCCTTACTGGGAATATACCCGGAGGAACTCAAATCATTTTACAAAAAGGATACCTGCACACACATGTTTATTGCAGCACTACTCACAATAGCATAACCATGGAACCAACAATGCTGCTCATTGAAACTGGACTGGATAAAAAAAAGGTGCATATGCACGATGGAATATTATGCAGCCATTAAAAAAAGATAAACATGTTCTTCACAACAACTTGGATGAATTTAGAATTTATCATACTCAGCGGTCTATCACAGGAACAAAAGAACAGAGTACCACATGTCTGACTCATAAGCGGTCCTTAAACATTTACCATAATGCTACAAGAAAGGAGTTAGCAGTAGTGGGCTACTGCCAGGGTGGGACGGGGGGGACACAACACCAATAAGCGTACCTGGTCTCAAACCAGGCAAAGTGGGGACCAACAGGAGGCCCAAACTTTACCTGTACGATGACCATTTTTGTACCTAATCCTGAATTATACCCCACATCTTTAAAATAAAATTTAAAAAAACTATAGAAATAAAGTGCACAATAAATATAACGTGCTTGAGTCATCCAAAAACCTTCCCTCTCTCACAGTCTGTGGAAAGATTGTTTTCCATGAAACTGGCCCCTGATGCAAAAAAGGTTGTGAACTGCTGCTATAAATGATCTTCTTGTCCACTACTCTTTTGAAAAACTTCTAAGACTGTCAAGATGGTGTTCTTTCTAATGGTGGTATGAATAAACTTATCTTTACTTAGTCAACCCATACTTTTGGCAGGTTGGAAGTCACAGTTACATTAGCATCAATCAATTGCATAAATTGCATATTTGATAATTATCACTATATTAAAAAAATAAAATGTAATTAGAGTTTGATTGAAAGGCATAAACTACCTAGTTAAAATTGATACTTGGAATTAATCTTGCATTTTTGCAAATGTTCCCTTGATTTTTCCTGTCTAAAGAAGATTTTGTCCTTACATGAATTTTAGCAATGCTTCAAACTTTGATATCACAGAATGTCCTTGTTTAACCATCCACCTGAATCAGCTGTCAAACATCTCAGTCATTGCCTTGTTAAGCTCTGTTCAGGTCATGAGGTTCTTTGAGATATTGTTACTATGTTTTCCTAACTTTCCTTCCCTCCCTGATCTTGGGGAAGTGAATTTCCTCTCTCTGTCTCTAATTTACTTTCTAAATAAACTATGTTTTCAAATCTAAAAAAAAAAATTCTAGTTGTAATTTTCTCTGAGTTATTATACGTAAAACCTTAAATAATTCAAGCATCTTACTTAGGTCCAGGAATCCAGAGTCCCTGATGTTTTTCCATATTGGAGATCATTCTATTACTTCCTCCATCTATTAATATATTTCACTTATAGAATAACAAATTATAGAAAATAGCACATTCAATAAAAATCCATGCTGTCGAATCAGGAAAATATTACACGAGGTAATTAGGCAATTTTGACATTTACTCTAGCGTCATCTTACCCATTTTCTTTGAAACAGCTGGTTTCTATTTATTTTACACAGAAATAGTACAATATTGCTAACTTTATACCTGACTTTAGACACAAATTTCAAAGAAAAACTTGAGAAAATGCATCTGAACTTATAACCTGAGACATCAAAAAATAAAGTAATTCAAGAGGATTAAGAACATCTCTCCCCAACCCCAGAAAAAAAAGTAATTCAGTTAAAAAAAGTTCAGAGAGACAACAGTGTACATATCAAAAAGACAAATAGGGATAAATAAGGATAGCCAATGTAACTAATAAACTTGGATTTTTTTTTTTTTTTTTTGAGTTGGAGTCTCACTCTGTCGCCCAGACTGGAGTGCAGTGGCCGCTCCCAGCCACCGCAGCCTCGACCTGCTGGGCTCCGGCGATCCTTCCACCTCAGCCTTCCGAGGAGGCGGAATTACAGGCATGCGCTGCCACGCCCGGCTCATTTTTTGATTTATTGTAGAGATGAGGTCTCGCTGCCCAGGTGGGTCTCGAAACCGCGGGCTCAGGCAATCCACTCACCTCAGCCTCCCAAAGGCGTGGGATTACAGGCTGAGCCACCGAGCCCGGCTTAAACTTGGATTTTTAAAGGACACTTACAAAAGGTCATTAGGAGTGAATCTAACAGAGTAGGATAGTGTGAGACTCCAGAAAAGACAGCTAACGTCCAGAATAAGTTTAATATTGCCACCCAAGAATAAAAATCAAATTATGTTAAAGTTAAATTTGGCAAAAGTTAACTTTTAAATTGTGTGTATAATATGAAGAAGACACTGAACTTAATAAACTGGACAGGGCATTTATAATGTGGCTAAAGTTAAAATTCCTTAACATTTTCTGAATCAACTTCATTAAACCTCAAACATCTAAATATCTAAACATAAAATTTGTTATCAATCTATATTAAAGATAAGGATGTATATTATAAATGTGGACTGATCACTAAAATTTTTTTAAGTAGTGTAATGATATGCTAAGAGAAGGGAAAAAAATATGGTAATATAAAATGCTCAACTGAAACCAAAAGAGAAAACAGTCATAAACATGATAGGTATTAATTCAACAATATAAACAATTATTTCAAATGTGAGTGATCCAATAATATCAATTAAAAGATATAGATCATGAGAGTGGATTAAAAACAAACAAGCACACAAACAAAAAGACCCACCTATCTGTTGACTCCAAGACATCTACCTTAATTGTAGACACAGCTATGGTAAAAGTAAGGGGAACTATGAAGATATGCCATGATAACACTAGTGAAAAATAAAGCTGGAGTACTTATATCAATTTTAGACAAGATAGACTTGAGAAGAAGCAAAATTTTCAGGAATATAGAGGGGCATTACATAATAATCCAGAGGTCAATTCTCCAAAAGATATAACAATCCTTAATATATGAGCACCTAACAACAGGGCATAAAAAACATGTAAGACAGTGATGGCAGCATACACCTGCAATCTCAGCTACTCAAAAGGTGAGGCAGGAGGCTCACCTGAGTCAAAAGTTCAAGATCAGCCTGAGCAATTTGGTGAGACCTTATCTCAAAAATGAGTGTGTGTGTGTGTGTGTGTGTGTGTGTGTGTGTGTGTGTGTGTGTGTGTGTTTGTGTGTGTTACAAAAAACTAACAAAACTGCAAAAAGAAATAGGCACATCCACTTTTGGAAATTTCAAAAATTCTCTTTCAGTAATAGATAAATCAAGCAGGCTGAAACCAGTAAGGATATATTTGACTTGCACAGAACTATCAATCAACTTGACTTAACTTTTATAGAATACTATATCTAATAATAGCAGAATACAAATTCTTCTAAAGCTAGCAAGGGATATTTATCAAGATATACTAAAATCTGGGTCTTCAAATCCACCTTAACAAATATAGAAAAATCAAAATTTTACCAAGTATGTCCTCATACCCAAATGGAATTAACCAGAAAGCAACAAAAAGAAAGCTAGAGTATCTCTCAAATACTTTTAGAACAAAGATCCCATTTCTAAGTAACACATGGGTCAAAGAAGAAGAGAAATTAACTATTTTGAATTAAATAAAAATAAAAATAACCTTATCAAAATTTGTGGTAAGCTACAAAAGCAGAGCTTAGAGGAAAATTTTATAATGTTAAATACACATATTAGAAAAAAGAAATATCTAAAATCAATAATTTAAGGTTTCACTTTAGGAAAAAAGAGAAAGAAGTGTGGTTTAAGCCTAAAGAAAACAGAGGAAAAAGAAATAAAAATTAAAGGAGAAATTAATAATAGAAAGAGCAAAGGTAACCAACAAAACCAAAAGGCAATTCTTTGAAAAGATCAATAAAACTGATAAACTTCCAGCCAGACTAACAAAGAAAAAAGAAAATTGCAAATTACTAATATCAGAAATGAAAGAGGGGTCATAATCATGAATTCCATGGGTTAAAAAAATAACAATAATAAAGTAATATTAAAGAACAGTTTTATGCTCTCAAATACAATAACTTAGGAAGAACTTTTTAATGAATTGGAGCTTTCAATTATAGAATATTTTTATTCATATAAAATTACTTACTAAATTTCCAAAGTGTATCTATGGTTGTTTTATTAGCACACAATTAATAGATGCTGTATGAAATACAGAAAAGCAAAACCAATAAAATATAAACTATATTCTCAACATCAGAGAAAATATTTGCTGATATTCTAGTAAATATACTCTGGATTTTAGGCATATAGATATAGATACATAACAAAATTGATGTAATAGAGTGTATACATTTTTAAGTTGTAGTAAAATACACATAAAATTATTATCCTAACCATTTTAAAATTTACAGTACAATAGTGTTAAGTACATTTACACTGTTGTACAACAAATCTGCAGAAATGTCTTGCAAGACTGAAATTCTATGTTCATTAAACAACTCTATTCTCCTCTCCTCCATCCCTATATAATATTTAGCAACCTTTCTAACTTATATTGATATATTTTCAAATATACTCTAACCATTATAAATATATGCATAGAAACTGCATTAGATCATAATTGATTTAGTTGTCAAACTAATTTGAAAATTTTGGTTTTTTAGCTTAACATTCTTAAGCTAAATATTTTTTTCACACTCCTAGTTATTTTCTTCAGGTAAACCTTCGAAGTAAAAGTTTTGGGTCTCCGTATATGCATATCATTAAGCTATTAAAGTCTAGTTGGTAAGAATATATTGATGAAAAAAGGTAAAAAATTGTATACATGAAAAAAAGGCAAATGACATGCACTTTGCAATATTTTAATATATTAGGTATTCCAAAATGGCAGCAGATGGAGAAATGCTAAATGTAAGATCAGAAGATCTGGAGTCAAATTCCACAGTGTCACCTATCACTGGAGTCTGTGGATGCATTGATTGTATAAACCTACTCCATCTTTTTAAAGTTGAATTTATAATGCCTGTCACAGCAACCTCCCAGGTTTGTTTTAAGGATCAATATGAAACAAAGTACATGACTCACTTAGAAAATATTTTACTGAGACTTTCTCTAAGATTAGTGCTCTGACCCACCATAGACTTCAATGCATCTGTCATTTGGAGAAGGAGCTACTAGTCAAACTAAGGTTGCCTATAACTTTCCTATTGCTACATTACAAATTCATCACAAATTACACTTTACGGTTTAAACAATAAACATTCACTATCTTCCACAGTTCTTAAGGGTCAGAAATTCAGACAAGGCACAGAAGAGACAATTGCTCATATTGCTTAAGGCCTCAGATGGAACACTTGAAGGCCAGAGACCGAAATCTTTCATTTTTCTCAGAAACAAACATTTAATAGGGATTTAGAACAGAAGTGAGGCCTCAGGAAGCCACGAGAAAATCCCAGCACCCACCTTTCAGAAAATATCTTTTTACAGAAAACTTCTCTTGCTACAACATGTGCAACTGAACAAAACCTCTGGGGAGATTAGGTACACTTATTATGAGAGGTTATTTATGCTACAGACATTGTTTCTTGACTTTGCTGGGAGAACATCTTGGTATGCAGGAGTCAAACATCAGTTATTATGGCTATGTCACTTCATCGTGGCATTACTCTTGCCATGTAACAGGCTGCTTTCCTACATGGAGATTGGAATCTTCTGAAGGCCCCTTTAGCCACATATCTGGCTGTTGATGTCAGCTGTCATTTGAGGCTCTAGCTGGGTTCTTACTTGGAAAGTTTATATGTGACCTTTGCAGCATGAAGCTGAGAGAAGGAGGGAGAGGCAGATCGAGAAGAGAGAGAGAGAGAGAGAGAGAGAGAGAGAGAACCAGAAGAAAATACATCTTTCCTTAAATGAATTAACTGTGGAAGTCACATGACACATGACACACACACATACTAAGGTACTAAGGGGCAGTTTCAGGGCCCACCCTGGTCCAAGATGGGAGAATAGAGACTGCACATTTTGATGGAGACATGTCGATGTGTCAGTGTCACATGTAAGAACTCTGTGGGATGGGCTATATCTCAGCTAAACCATCTTTAAAAAATATAATGTGGCACAGAGCCAAAATAACAAAACCCTGTTACTGTTAATTTTCCCTTCCTCCATAAGATTGTAAAAGCTACATGGTCAAGAAGAAGTATGTAGCTTTTACAATCTTATGGAGGAAGGGAAAATTAACAGTAACAGGGTTTTGTTATTTTGGCTCTGTGCCACATTATAGAGCCAAAATACTGATGAGAGATGGAAGAATTGAGAAATCTGAGAGATTAATATTATTAAGAAAGACCAACATTATGAAAAATTATATTTTAAATTATTTAATATAGACAGTTTTAAGTTGGGTAGGGTTAAAAACTGGATTTTTAAATTTTCTACCCAAAGTATGGGAGTTGGGGGCAGAGAATAGATTAGTTATCCATAAAATTTAAAACTTATATTTTCTCAACACCTTTATTTGGTATAAGTTAAAACATCATGATTTTGTCTTCAGTAAATTGGGTCTATAAAAAATTACTCACCACTGGTTTAGAAATAATTATTGATACTGTACAAAATTACTTGTTTGCATTTAATCTAGCAAATTGTCTGGTTAAAATTAGATATTAAAATTTTTGACATTGGAAAAGTCTCCACTTGGAATTCAAGACAGACGTTTTTAAACTAGGAAAATGCTTGTATTTTGATATGCCTCTATAAACATGAACCTATTAAATAAACAGGGACTTCATAATAGTTTTGGGAATCATTCTAAACCTATGACTGTTGATTCCCCCAGAGTAAAGCCTGAATACATAGATTTGGGGGAATTTACTGTCAGGTATTAAGATTACCTTATGTGATCCATGCATGCCAGAGTATATAGTGAAGAAAATGGGAATTCTCATTATCAGTACATGCAGTGAGAAAAGAAGGCAAGCTTTGGGCACAAAAATATAAAAAATAACCCCTCTGGCCAAGAAATAACTGAAGATTCTTTTTTTCATGGTTCCTTTGAACGGTCAGACAGGAGTCACACAGGGGCCTTTTTATAGGTTGGATCTTTGTCATTTGTTCTACCTTCTTGCGGACTTCCTGAATTTTATCTTTTATATTCTATAATAAATTTCTCACTTTGCATAACATATTTTTAATTTTCAGAGGGTTTTCTTTTGCAATTATTTACTTTTATGGCATTTTTATGATGGCTGCATTTTCTTTTACTTCTTTGAGGATGTTATGTACAGTTACTTTGACTTATGTTTTGTCTGTTTTCTTCTAAGAACTTTTTTTGTTGTCTTATTATATGGCTATTTTGATGTTGAAGAATTTCTTCATCTGACTGATGATTCTTGACTGTGTGGTTATACTTAAAAGTGAGAAACCAAAGCTTATTTTAACAATGAACTTTGTGTCAGTGGATAGGGCTCTGATCCGGAAGGCTTTCCTGGAAGGTGATAAAGTGAACAACTGCCTTTTCTCTAATGAGTGTCCCATGTAAATATCTATAAATCTTGTTTTCTTTTGTTGTTCAGCTTTTCCAGAAAAGAATCCTCCAGTATCATCACAGGGAGTTTTAAAGCTATCCTTAGGAAAGATCGAGGATTGTTTCATACTACCTGTAGGCACACGTTTACCTAATCAATCCGTGTCTATCTTTGCTCCTTGGCCTCTTGTTTGCTTGCCTTCTTTATATCTAGAACTTCTCTGGTTAGCTTTCTCCAGAGAATGAACACCTAGTCTCCTGGGGGTTCAGGAAGGGGAGTTGGCTTTGTTTATTTACAGTGGGAACCCAAAAGGCACAAATATTCCTAATAAAGACTTTCAAACAATTCCTTTGTAGTCAGCCCTGTACAAATTCTTACATTTTACACTGCATGTTACACCATCTTCCTGAGTCTTTCTGGGGTTCCATGGAGCAGATTGCTGTGTTTCTCACCAAACCACCTCAGCAATTGCAAGAACATTGGTAAATATTCATTTTCCTCCATCTGCCTTTCTTCATCACACATTGGGATAAGAGGGTTATAGAAGTTTCCTAGTTTCATTGAATTTGGAATTCATATTTCTAATCTTTGTCTTCCTTCTTTTGAGATAATTTTTTAAAGAAGACAGGAAAAAATTGGTTTGCTGCACTCTACTGAAGTAAGTCTTGTTTTATTAAAGTTAAATATATTTTGTTTTATTAAAGTTAAATATAATATATTAAATATATTATTACAAAATTAATATATTTAAGTTAGAACATTTAGATGTTAAAGAATAGAAATGATGACATAAAATAACTCATAATCCTATCTCTCTGAGATAATCACCATTAAAGTACATATTCTTAACTAACATATTGGTTCTCACTCTGTCAATCTGACCCAAAACTAATTGCTAAACCACCCAGGTCCTCAAGGTTTTATCTTGCAAAATAAAGAGGTTAGACTAAATGAATTGAAAGGTAAAATGCACCTTCTACAACCAGTTTGCCATTTAATGGAGTGAAACTTCTTGTTAGAATGGCAGATATATTCCTTTTCATTATTGCTCCTATTTTTTGCATAGTTTTACCAACAAGAGAAAGCACTACATAAAAATGTGCACTTTAAGAATTGTTACTATTTCTTATAAAAACAAATAACTAAGTAATCCAAGAGTTATGAATGAAAACTCTCATACAAGAGGAAAACAAAAAGTGCTGGTCATTAATTGCTTCTCTAGAAAGAAATAAATTATCTGTAGTTTCACTTTCCACAGCTCAGAAACAATAACACTTGTGAAGCTCTCCTGAGCTACCTAATTAATCAATCATGATTCATGACATTGAAGAATCCTTTCACAGAGGCCATGTCTTGTTCATCCTTATCTCTTTCATGGTGCTGAGATAGATAACTGATTCACACATATTGACTCTTAAGGAAAGGAAATTAAACACATGAAAAAATTCTTCTGAAAAAAATTTAATAGACTATATTTTTACATTCAGGTGGATTTTTTCCTTTGCTGATATCATTATCAATTTAGAGTAAGATATGAGAAGAAATTAATTTATTGTGCAGATGGCATTTGCATGCTAAAATAAAATGTGGTTTGCTTGACTTTTCTCTGAATAAGGATTCTTCTCTCTCAAGCAAAGAAAAACAACATTTTATTTAATGTGTGTAGAAGATGTCTAACTTTGGAAAATATCAAAAGAAAAGTGGTATATTTGGAATGTAACAAATTTTAATAATGTATTTCTCTTTAGACAATATATATTTATTGCATAAAAATAAAAATATAGCTAAGCAAAAGTGAAGAAACATAGAAAGGAAAGTGAAATTAATCCCAACAGTCAAGAATAGTCAAAGATGGCCACTGTTTACATTTTTGTTTTTTTATTTATAATATGTTCATTACATTTAAAGGTAAGGAATTACATTATTTGATCATAAAAGTGATCAGAAATGAGTCGATTTTTTTTCAAAGTGCTGCTCACAGTAAGCCTGAGGATTAAAGGGCTGCCAAAGTCTCCTGCATCATACAGCAGATTAAAACAAGCACTCAACACAGAGGCCTGTATTATGGAGGGAGGGGTTGCGGAGCCAGTGGTCTTACCAACTACCTATTTCCTTTGGCCTCCCATCTTGCTTTCACAACATTTTTCTTTGGAAAGGATATACAACTGTATATAGATGGAAACCAGTGACTCATCTTGCACCCTTACTTGCATATATCTGAAACTCCTAACCATCTTTTTAAGTTAAAAAAAAGTATCCAAACAAGTAGGATGTACAATCCTTCTTAACCTAAGACCACCTTTTGTTTGATCCAAGGGTTGGCAAACTATGACTGGTGGACAAATTCAGCCCCCTGCCTTTTTCCTTATGGGCTGTGAACTAAAAATGGTTTTTAATTTTTTTAATAATTGAGGGAAATTAACAGAAGAATAGTATTTTATAACATGAAAGTTATATGAAATTCAAACTTCAGTGTCCATAAGTAAAGTTTCATTGAAAATAGTCATAGCCATTCATTTATGTAATATCTGTGGTTGTTTTCATGCCTCAACAGAGTTCAGTTGAATCAGAAATTGTAGGGTCTGAAGTCTAAAATATTTATTACTTGACTCTTTACAATAAATGTTTCTCATCCCTAGTTTAATCTTTTCATTTCTCCTTTAACATTAGCTTCAAATGTTCCCTGGTCCATCTTGCAAGTTTAATCCTGTCTGACTTATTTACCTAAGACTAGCTTATTAAAAGACATCTTATTTTTTAATTTATTCAGTTGCTTTATCTTGCATAATAAAGCAAAATTCAGCAAAACTAAAACAAATAGGAAGTCATCTACTAATGAGAACAACATTTTATCTACTGCCTTTATTCAAATGAGTATATTCCAGCAACAAACATCATGCACCTTTCTATGAACTCTTTATTCCAAGGGAAGATAATCATTGAAATATCAGTTTTTAAAAGTCCTCTTTTCAATTGGTCTGTTTATCTTTTAAGAATGACTTATTACATGCCAAGAACCATTTCTTGCTGTGTCATTGATTTATCTTAATGAGTGAAATAAAGTTTAGAAGCTCTTGTATTGTCATGTCATCGATTACAGTATTTACTCAAAACTTGCAATATGTAAACAAACTCAATGTTTACATTTGTTTCCCTCCCAAAGCAAGATCATCAACTACAGAACTTGACAGATATCTTTGCAAGTTCTGAAATTATGAAAGATTTTGCTGTGATAAGGAAGGAATGCATACAAATCAATAGTCATTTTAAACTCTGATTAGCATAATCTGGAAAGTGCTTTGAGTATATCTTTATTTAAATTTTGAAGTGAGAGGCACATTTGATTTATCTTCAGTATGTGGTGTTTATTACTCAGATACATAGGTAACATAGAACATGTTTCTGATTGTTTCTGGCCATATTGCTATCCTAGATTCAGTGATTCTAGGGTATACAACAAACTCTGTGGATAATTAATATGGAGAAATAACAGTTCAAATTATCACCAGAGTGCTTCATTTTCTTTGTTCACCTATGACTTTCAGTTTCAGGGAGATAATTTAATTGAATCAGTTTTCACCAGTCACTGTGGCCTTTATGGGTGAAGTTTCACTCAAACCATTAAAATTATAAAGATAGTAGACCTTCTAAAATACAGTTTGTTGACTACTTAGAGAATTGATCTTCATAGGTTACGAAGTATTTGTTTGTCCAGATTCCCTTCTTTGAAGCATCATTCCTCTTCTCTTCCATAGTAACACCAATTTAAATCCTTGATTTGGTTAAACTAACACCAGAAATAGTCGTGTGATCCAGGCCTAACCAATATCCCTGGTCTTTGATTAGGTTCAAACACGACCATGTGGTCATATCCTGAAGATTAGAATCCTTCCAAGGCATTTTATTATCAGAAAAGGGAGAGTATTTTTCTCTTGAATTTCATGTCCTCCCTCCCTCCCTCCCTACCTTCCTTCCTTCCTTTTTTTCTTACTTCATTCATCCAACAAATATTAGTGAGTATCTTTATGGGTCAGACTCTGATCAGGTCTGTTGAAATAAAATAGTGACTCAAATAGGACAGACATTCATGTCCTATGGAGTTTACATTCTAATGATGGAGGGAAAGGAGTAATGAACAGTAAATAAAATATTTAAGTAATATTTGATACATTGAAAAGGAATAAGAGCCATGGGGAAAAAGAAGAAATTAGAGCAAATTGATGGTCAGGATAAGTCTTACTAAGTAGATAATATTTAAGCAATGACTTGAAAGAGACAAAAGAATTAGCCATGGAAACAACTGAGTATAAAATGATGCATGCAGAAGGACCAGTCACTATGAAATTCCTATGGCAAGAGTATCCATACGAGGAATGGCCAAAGTAGTCGTTACAGAATGTGCAATGGGTAGTAGAACAGACTAGAGAGGTCTGAAAGCCAACTGATGAAAAACCATGTAGTGCTTTGTCTGCCATTTCGGTACTTGGGCTTTTACAATATGCAAAATGAAAAGTATTACAGGATATTGAGTAGAAGAGGTATGTGAAGATAATGCTGAGAACATACCATCAGATAGAAGCAAAAACTGAGGCTCAGATTAAGGTAGTAGTAATGATAGAAACTGAGAGAAACATGACAGGTTTTGAAAGTAGAGCTGACAAGATTTTCAGATGTGCTGAATGAGGTATGTGATAGAAAGGGGTTAAGAATAATTCCAAAATTTTTTTACCTAAGTGCTTGGAAAAATAGAATAGTCATTAAGTGATATGGGGAAGTCTGTGTAATGGGCACACTTGGAGGATAATTAATTTTGGGCACTTGAGTTGAGTTTGAGATTTCTATTAGACATCCAAATGGAGATGTCAAGTAGGCAGTTGCATATATAGGTTTCTAGTTTGAGACTGGACACAGGAATTCAGAAGTTGTCAGATTATGGTTGGTCTACAAAGCTACAATACTGAATGACACTATAAAAGAGAGAGAAAAGGACAAAAAACTGAATCTTAGATCCTTCAATAATAAAAGGTTGGGGAGACACAGAAGAAGAAGTAAAGAGGACAAGGAAGGAGCTACCAATGAGGCAGGAAAAAAATGAGAGTGGAATGGTGTCATGGCGGAAGGTATGATCAACTTCTAGCCAGCTTGCTGTTGTTGGGTGAAAAGAATCTGCATGATATTGAGGCCAAGCAATGTAGAGAAACCACATTGAATCAAATTTGTTTTTACCTTCAGTCACACACTGATAGCTCCTAAAGTACTTTTGGCTAAGACAATAAATTTTGATCTGTTCAACATACACGACAAGAATCACAGTTTGTTCAACAAAGAGCTCCATTTAGAAATTTTTCTAAAAAGGAAGCAAGTTAACTGCCAGGTATTTCCATTGTCTTCCACGTTTAAGTTCCCATTTGCTATAGTCAGCGTCTTTCTTTCTAGGTCTGGGTTTCCAAAGGTAGCATCGATTTATCATAATATAGCTAGTTGAAGTAGCCCAACCAAAATCACATCCATTCCTCCCCAACCGAGCAGAAAACAGAATTATGACTTACTTCTGCAACCAAAATGATATCTCCAAATTATTTGAAGATAATTTCTAATATTAACATTTATTGTCATATATATATAGCTATAATTTGTGACATTACATTACAAATAAAATAGAAATAAATAAATAAAACCTACTGTTTCTAGTGACATCCATTTATTTTCTAATTTTTCAAATAGTACCATATACTTGCAACTTACCACAAGGTCTTTGTTAGTATTAGTCTCTTGCTCTCAGGCTCTCTTGTGCTCTCTTTCTCGCTCTTTCTCTTGATAGCTCCTCACTTGACCTGGGACCCTTGCTTCACAGAATAGCATAAACCATAATTTCTAAGAGATTTAGTAGTTTCATATTTTCTCATTGACTTCCAGCAAGAAATTAAAGTAAATACCCAAAGAGTCCTCTAGCTCATCCATAATTTTTTCAAGTTTCATTTTGGGGATTATACTTATTGCTCCTTTCAACATGGTGAACATGTAATTCTTTTTCACTGTAATCATGACATGAGACATCCAAGATTTCCAGATGCTAACTATAGTTTACAATTTAGTAATACTGTTTTTATATTTTGCTTAAAAAACAAGCGTGCCTCCCTTGTGTACTATTACTTTCATACATATGGTATCAGAATGCAGAGATTAGAAGATAATTATTGTAAAAGTGGGATATCATGTAACATTTTCAAAGGCAGTACTACTACTGACCTTCTAGATCTATGTATTTAGCTAGGTAGAGGCGGCATTACATATTAATTGTCACAGACTACATACCACACAACATAAGACAAAGTCAGATCTTCAGGCCATTATGGTCAATAAGGGAGAGTAGAAATGAGCTTTCAATAGACCAGGCTATTATTGTATAAGGACAGCTTCTTATCTGTGGTGTGAAAATAATAGGAGTAGCTCCTTTCATGGATGTCAGCTCATTGCTTTACTTCTATTTCTGTGAAATGAGTTCCATGAACAGAAGTAACATTGATGGAAAAGTTTGGTAGTACACGAGATAGTAAGCCTATGTCATTTGCAAAGGTAAGGTAGTCACAGGAAGCAAATTTAGATTCCAACTAGTATTTTCCAGTAAGAGTCAATAATTATTATATTATATTAATGCTGAAAAGATCTGGGATAATCAACAAATTCAAAAGCTAGCTGTTTTTGAATAGAGTTTAGTGGTCCATCAAAAATTCAGAGCTGCTGTTAGTAAATTTCATCCTCAATAATGGCTATAACCACAGTTATTCTAGTAATAAGAGAACAAGTCATTAAACACAGCCATAGTCTTTATTCCTTTCAATTCCATTAATATTTCTGAGCTCACTGCGAACAAATGGGCTAGCTGAAGAAAAATACTGTCAAATATGGATCGCCTGCTTTTCTGCTCAGATGATTAGGCTCTGGCCTCTCTCATAACAACTTCATTCATTTAGTCCTTATCTAAAACCCTAGAGCACAGATGCTCCAAATGTACCTCTTCCAAGTCCTTGTCAATTGAGCCAAATATATGCCACTGTCCCCAAATCAAGGCAAATGTGGATCTCAATCTAGACTTCCTTCAAGGCACAATGAACTACAAATGTCCTACTTGAAATTCTGCTGAATGGAAGGATTTTCTTGCTGTTATCTTTGAGCCTCACGCTTATAAATCTCCTAATGCTGAAGTAATACACTTGTGGTCAGTGCTGTCAAACTACAGAATTTCCTATAAACATCTCTTAAGGCTTTTATCTTTTTTAAGTTGAACAGAAGGAATGTTCTACAGACATATGTTGAGAGGAAGAATGGCAATGTGGCCTCTCTAGAGTCAATACATGTAGGGAGAATTTGCTCCCTTTGTGTCCCCAGATACTTGATCCTTAACAGATCACTGCCATTTACTGGTGACCTTTCTTTGGTCATATGAAAATCTGTGGCTTGGAGGATCATAAATGGCCAGCTCACCAAGGTCAATTCCTGTCTCAGGGTCACTTATATCTTATGATTAGGACTTCGTTTTCTAGTGGCTTGTGGCAAATCAAATACTCATTCTCAAAAAAAGAAGTGGTATTCTTTTGCAAGGTATATAACTTTACGCCTAAACTTAGGGAACACAACGAAACTTCCTCCTCTGAGATTTTGCCTCTTGGGAAATCTGCTCTGTTGGAGACTTTCATCCTTCAAAAATGAGCAGTACCATAGGGAATATACAGAAAGACAACTAGTACTTCAGCCTGAGCCAGCTAAAAATTCTTTAATGTTTCTTTAAAGTATACACAGTACATTAGAACAGCCAGAATAAATTATTAAGCAGTGAAGGATATCTAGAAAGAAAAAATTCTTCCAAAATAGGAAGTTAATTAAATGTTTTTCCTTCTTCCCAATTAAAAGAACTAAAAGCTGTCCTCAACTTCGCAGGTGATTACAATTTACTACATATCTTAGACACTCATAAGAATTTTGCTAAGATATATATATATATATATATATATATATAGTCGATGGATTTTATTTCTTACATCTATCACTCATGTTTGTTTTTATAAATTTTACTTTATTATTTTTTTAGAGATAGGTTTTCACGCTGTTGTCCAGGCTGGAGTACAGTGGTGCAATCATAGCTCACTGCAGCCTCGAATTCCTGGACTCAAGTGATCCTCCTAACTCAGCCTCCTAACACATACTTTCCCAGGCATAAGCCACCACACCTGGTCACTTTTAAAATTTTTTGTAGATATGGAGTCTTGCTAAATTCCTCAAGTGAGCCTGCCACCTCAGCCTCCCAAAGCTCTAGGATTCCAGGTGCGAGCCACCACACACAGTCTTAAAAATGTTTTTATGTCTCTTTAATCATGCTGTCATTCTGGGTTTGGGTCTGATAAGAGTGAGACTGTACACCAGACTACTCAGGGTGACATCAAGTAGCTTGCCTCCTCTTTGTTTTTTTACTAGTTATATATCCTAAAAGTAATTATTTTGTCACCATTCAGTATGAAGGGTGTTACTAGGCAGAGTTTTATCTTGGCCATATCAGCAGGGATTAACCTTTTTCAAGAACAGGTATAGATGGTCATCTTTGACTTGTGCTTTATAATCTTGATCCCATCATCTGTTGCTAGGCTAGAAGGGTTAGTTTTATTTAGCATGAGTGGCATCATCTCAGCAGTTTATTGTTAAAAAACACTATTTCTTAGAAAAATACAGTGAGTTTCCAAGGTAGATTTTATATCTGAACCAATTCAAAGAACAAAGAGCAACCCTTTCGCAAATGATTATTTCATACCATAGGCTTAGTGTGTTGCATAATTAATTGGCGGAAGTAATATCCCCATCACACAGGTGAAGAAACAAAATCAGGTTCCCCAGAATCATATCACAGATAGCCCTATCTATACTCACGGAACTCTTTAAATAGCTTGAACAAGATGGTGAAAGTTTTTTTTAAAAGGCCTTTAAATTCTTCCACCCTTCAAATCAGGGGCATGTAAAAACAAATACACCTAAGGAGGTAGCACATTATTATCCAGGTCTTAAATGTTATGATTAATATTGTTGCAAGCAGTCTTTAAAGAGTAAGTAAAATAAAGTGAATGTAAAATGTGTATGAACTTTAAGTAATAGTCTTCATCCTAATAGAATTCTACTTAAATTCTCAGCTTCTTAAACACACTTTATGGTTGCTTTGGTTTTAAATGATTTTTTAAAAGGCTGCTTTTCCCGCCTGTTATACTAGAAGGAAACTAACTCTATTGTGACTCCTCTATAGGTACTATATGCACAGTGGCTTGCTGAGTCTTACATGTCTCCTATTTAAATATGCACTTTTCCACCAATTAAAGAAGTAGATTACAACAGTAAACATCTCATGGCTTTCCCTAATATATACTATTACATATTACATTTTATCATTTACCTGAGAATTTTTAAATCATCTCTGAAATATCTTCTAATTTATAAACTATGGTTTTCCAAAGTGATGCAAGTATTTGTCATTGTTACCATGAGTACATGCAATTTTTTTCCTGATTATAACCATGTCCTAATGGAACATTACAAACTAACATGAGTAATGTTTTTGATCTCTATTCTGATGTTGTATACACGCCCTTCATTTTTAAATTTGTATTCAGATTTCACATCAGGAGGGAAGAGTCTAATTGATTGTTCTGAAGATAGAGTGCATACCACATCAAAATAATTGGAAATTTGGGACGCAGTCTTGTATACATAATGCATTTTTCCCCAGTTAAGGTTTCTTTTGAATTTGAGGTTACACAGTCAAAATGCAAACATTTTGAAAATTGTTAAACTGAAAATGTCTTATTATTGATACTCTGTAGTTTGCTGGCACATGAATTTAAAATACCAAAAATGTCAAGTAGTAGGGGCCTACTTTATGGTATTAAACAAAATTAAACTTTGTTCAAAATGTATATCTTTCTTTATTAAGCAGGTAAATGTGAATGACCTAGGTTCAAATTCTGACTCTCCTCCTATGTGCTAGTTTAACCGTAAGCTTAAGCTCTTTAAGTCTCTTTTCTAATCTAGAAAATGCCCATAATAATTCAGTCACCTTTGTGATGATTATATGAGATAACATATGAAAGTATCTACCTAAGATAGGTTTTTGATAAACGTTTCTATGTTTAATTTCTGCTAAGCATTAACCTGTTTAAATGTTATATAAGCTGCGTAAATCACCAAGATAAAGGGAAATTAGAGTTTATAAAAAAAATCCTAATTACATTTTTCACTCTGAACATGTATAAATGGTGGGTTTTGAGTTTAAAGGAGGATTTTGGTTAAAGTGGCAAGATATAACAGTTACTCTGCTCTCTTCTTAATTATTTAATCTAGTATTCAAGTCTCTAAGTAGTAAAAAGAACTAAACTTTTCCAGTGGCCACTCAGGACATCCTCCCCTATAAAAAGTCCGTTCCTAATTGTTTTCCAATCCCTCTCTTCAATCTAATGTTTAATTTGCAGCCCAAGTTTTTCTTCTCAACTGGAAATGTGCCATGTTCCCACTCCCACACTTTTGAAACGCTAGCCCATTTGCCTTGAATTACCTATTCTCCATTACCTGAGTAATTCCACTATTTCTCATCTCAACCTAGATATTAATAATACCTGTTTTAGAAGGTCTTATGTGAATGTCATACCCTTCCCCAAACTAAAATAAATGTTTTGCAATCCTAACCTCTACTCTATTATCACTGAGGATAATACAGCAAGTGCTTAAGAAATAAGACCCCATGAGGTACTCAATGCTTGTTAATTGAATTCATCCCATGGTGATACTGACCTCTATTCCTATCCCCCTTGTACATTAGCTGTATCTCATCTGTATATTTTGCGGTCTAATTTAACCTGTCAAGACCATGGGCACAGATAAGATCAGAGTAGCAAAAAGAGAAGTTGGAGAAACAACTTGGCCTGCATTATGATTTTACCTCAGCCTGATCATGAGTTTGGGAAGAAAAGAAGATGGAGTGAGTAGTTTCAAAGGGCAACAGACTAATCAAATTTTTGCACCTGGAACCTTAGAGGCCAGTTCCCATCATACTCCTGATATATTACTGGACACCAGCCCTTGACATCCACATCAGCGTAATATTAAGCAATTTTGATTGAGCAACTTAAAGCCTTTATCTTGCAGGTCCAATAATAAAAAACAAATATAAGCCGGGCTCGGTGGCTCAACCTGTAATCCCACGCCTTGGGAGGCTGAGGTGGGTGGATTGCCTGAGCCTACGGGTTCGAGACCCTCCTGGGCAGGCGAGACCTCATCTCTACAATAAATCAAAAAATCAGCCGGGCGTGGTAGCACATGCCTGTAACTCCGGCTACTTGGAAGGCTGAGGCGGAAGGATCGCCGGAGCCTAGCAGGTCGAGGCTGCGGTGGCCGGGAGCGGCCACTGCACTCTAGTCTGGGCGACAGAGTGAGACTCTAACTCAAAAAAAAAAAAAAAAAACAAATATAATAAAGACATAGGAAATCAGAAAATTCAATAAAATTTTGCATAATGCAATTAAATATCATAATTACATTAAAAGAAAGTAAATATTAACTTACAAAACATAGGTAATAATGTCCCACATTTACTCAGGTTTGTTCAAAAGCACAAATAAAATGCAGTTTCGTATTTTCAATTTACAAATAAGACATTCACCCAGGCCCCTACCTCCTGGGTAGCTAGGACTTGGAGAGTGGTGGAGACAATTTGAGAATAGTGCATTCATTCCAATGGGATGGCAAGAATAAATCGAAGGTGTCTTAAACTTACACATTCTCTTTCAATCATTCAGTTCTCTCACATTGCCTTGTTCTTTTGCTCTCTTCCAAATTTGGGGGCTCCTCTCCAAGCTAGACCTGAAGTAATTATGAAAGTCACAGAGTCTCATTGCAGGGAAACTGGAATCCCTTCCGGAGCTCAGGGAGCTATTTACAAGGTGATACATCTTTACTAAATTTGCAAAATTAATATATATTAATCACAAATGATAAAAACCATTGTCTATTCCCACTCTGATTCCCCTTTCTGTCACAGTCTCCCTCTTGTTGGGTAGCATTGGAGTGGACACAAGAAGATTCGTAATTAGCCTATGGGGACATTTAAATATATTTTTGTAGTTTGCAGTTTCTGTTTGTAAGTTAAATTATTGCTGGCAGTCTTGAAAGGCTTCTAGGAATAATGTAGTCAGTTTAAAGAGTATTTAAGGAAACTTGAAATGTCCTGAAATTTTAAAACTCCTGGAGGACAGAAGCTTCACAGAGGGCTTTCTAAACTTGACAGCACTGGGAGATTGTACGTGGCATTATTAACTATAAGTTGTGAAGCAGAAAGAAACTTTTCTTAAACTGATACTAGTTTTTAAGAAATTAATTTTAAATGACTAATTTTTTAAAGCAAATTTTTACTCAGCAGGCCAGAGGAAAGATAAAGTTACTTTTCTGATCTCTCTGTGTAGGGATGTTACAAAATCATCGTACAAAGAGGCAATGAAAGTGTAAACAGTCAATATTATAGAAAGAAAATGTATTATGGGATGAGTCAGACAGTTAATTATTACAATTGGTTATATCCTCTCACCTGTATTTTCTGAAGTATTTGACAGTTTTTGAAAATTAAAATTTATTTGAACATTCTTTCCTCATTTTGAATATATATGTTTATTTTAATTCCTATTTTTTCTTTTACCTGTAATTTTATTTTTCCCCAAAGCTCCAAAAACCTGTTCAGGTTTCAGGCATCACAAAGCCTACATTCATCCTGGATGCGGCTAAGGCGAATTTGCAGCTTCAGTTGGGGTAGAGGCCTTAAATATTTGTGTGTCTTCAGAATGCTCTCCAGCAGAGCTCCCAGGGCGGATGGGTGTGAATGGTCTCAGCTGGCTCTTGGGAGCAACAGCCCCCATGGCAGGAGTATTTGTTCCCCTCAAACTGACTGTTTTGCTCTCTTTACTGTGGTCTCAGGTCCTATTGGCCCGCCAGCCATCCTTACATCCCTTTATGTTCATCAAGTGGGTTTGCAGATGCTCTGGGGCTCCCTTTTCACGTTGCACTCCAGCCCTGGGGAAGCAGGAGCAGGACTTCAGATTCTCTTGTATAGCTAGTTGCCTTCCTCTACCTCCACCAAGTCTTTGCACAGAGATAGGAAGAACTCTCTACCCTGCCTTCACCTGGAGATTGTGATTTTCCATAGAAAATACAGAGAAGTGTGCTTTTTATGTCAACCTTAATAAACTATTATCCTCTAATTATACAAATGGTGATGATCCCAACATGTAACCTGGTTTTCTGTTTTCTCAATCCGTTGAGACTATAATTTCATTTTCTCTTTGGCCATAACCTTCCTTACATAAAATTTTATATTTCAAGTCTATTTTTTTGACATAATGGATGAGAAGTCATATTCACACAACTATAGTATCCAAGCCAATTTTCTTGCTTAAGTTTTGAAGATCCTATCGTGGGTGTCTGAAGCTGAATATGAATTATTTCTTTCTCTCTTCATTTTAGCTGCAATAACTTCTAATTTCTACCTCCAATCCACCACCCATACAAAACAATGGATCCCATGCTGATTGAGGAAAAGGTCAGGTACACAGGGAAACAAAGGTACAAAAGGCACAGGTCTCACTTGGATTTTCCATTCTTTTCTTACCCCTCACTTTACATAAGTAGATGAAAAATGAGAAAATAATTTCAGAAATAATATATCAGAGCTCAATGGAAAATAAAGGGAGAAAGAAGAAACCTCGATAAATTATAAACACCTAACTTTCTTCGATTGGATCATATCTACTCTATTTGAAGACCTTTCAATGGAAACACTCCTTTGATCAGGAAACAAGAGGAAAGAGTATAGAGTTAGCTCCACCCCCAAAGTGACTTGCCTGACACGCACTGAAAGAGCAATGATGCTGAGATCTCCTGGAACAGTGGTGCAAAAGGTACTCCTCAAGGTTGCTTCTAATGGTGACAAGGTGAAAAATAAAATGAATATTCATCTGGATATTTATCCTATTTGAGTTTGTATCTTTTCCTTTGAATTACTGGGGAAAACTTATGCATCATGATTTTTTAATTTCATAATTGCTAATAGCTTTTCTGACAGACATGGCATAACCTGACCACTGGATTTCACTTATTCTTTTTATTATTTGGCCAACTATGTCACATAGCAGAAGAAATATATTTATGGTAAACACGCTGATGTAGTGAAAGTATAATACCAATTGACAATGTTGTTCATTAAAATATCAAACTCCATCCTTAAAATGTTGAAAGATGTTTTCACTGTCTATTGTCCATCGGTTTCATTTTTCCATCAACCATTCCATAATGATCATTGAAGCACTCAGTGCTGTGAACAATCTTGTCTCTGCATTTTCCAAGACATTCCTAATCTACTTAGATCATAATATTTTAAATAATTGTATTTATTTTAAATTGGAAGAAACTAAGACTCTGAGAGGAATAAATATCTCTTCTGAAAACTCATATCAACACAACTGGAACTGGATGACCTGTCTTGTAACTTTCAGCTCGTCACTCTTTATACTTGCATTACCCTTTTTCTGTTTTTGGTTATGCATAATTGTACCAGTTACTAAATAAGATAGCAGAAGTAATAATAAAGAGGAAACAAAATAATTTCCAATCATAAAGAAACTGACTAGGTAGAATCATAAACTTTAAGGTTTTAAGAGATATGTCAATGAACATACTGTTTTATTTCCTAATTTTACAAATGGCAAAGCCAAAATCCTAAGAAGGTAAATGTCTTACTGAAAGTCACCCATCTAAATGGTGACAGATACAGATCTCCCCTAATATACATCATATAGTAAGATTGGCTGAAATATACATTAAATAAATATTATCTATGATAATGGAAAGGAGCTTGTATTTGACACTGAATAAATAAAAAATATTAACTCTAGAGCATTAAGATTTTGTTCAGCCGGGCTCGGTGACTCAGCCTGTAATCCCCCGCCTTTGGGAGGCTGAGGTGAGTGGATTGCCTGAATCCATGGATTCGAGACCCGCCTGGGCAGTGAGACCTCATCTCTACAATAAATCAAAAAATCAGCCGGGCGTGGTAGCGCATGCATGTAATTCCGGCTACTCGGAAGGCTGAGGCGGAAGGATCACCGGAGCCCAGCAGGTCGAGGCTGTGATGGCCAGGAGCGGCTACTGCACTCCAGTCTGGGTGACAGAGTGAGACTCCAACTTAAAAATAAAAATAAATAAATAAATAAATAAATAAATAAAGATTTTGTTCAAATATAGCAAATGGAGAACAATATTGCTTTGTACACATTTTTATGTAGTAAAATATGCTCAAGAAAATTATATTTTAAAATAATTCCAAATAAATTCAAATGAACAGAAAAGCAGATTTTAAATATACAAATTAAACTTTTATTAATAGACAAGGAAAAAGAGAAATTAATAATTTTTGAATCTCAGTATGGTGTAGAACTTTCTAACTAGAGATAACTTAATATAAACAATAAAGATAAAATAAATTAATGTAAACACAAAAAAGAGAATTCTTTGAATAAATTACATAAAGCAAGATAGTAGAAGTAATAGTAGCCGGGCTCTGTGACTCAGCCTTAATCCCATGCTTTGGGAGGCTGAGGTGAGTGGATTGCCTGGGCCCACGGGTTTGAGACCCACCTGGGCAAATTGGTGAGATCTCATCTCTACAATAAATCAAAAAATTAGCAGGGCATGGTAGTGCGAACCTGTCGTTCCAGCTACTTAGAAGGCTGAGGTGGAAGGATCGCTGGAACCCAGCAGGTCGAGGTTGCGGTGGCCGGGAGCAGCTACTGCACTCCACTCTGGGTGACAGAGTGAGACTCCAACTCAAAAAAAAAAGAAAAAGAAAAAGAAGTAATAGCAAAGAGAAAACAAGCTAATTTCCAATCATAAAGATAATTAAAAGTCAAGTAGCAAGCCTGAAAACTATGCTTGCAAAACATTGCAGAGATGTAAAATCTTTAATGCTTATAAACAAAAGAAAAACACTCAGACTCTGTGCTGGGTTTAATCATGTCTCCACCCCCAACACAAAGATATACAGTAAAGTTCCAACTCTTATTAATTAATGATGTGGATTTATCTGAAAACTGAATCTTTATAGCAGTAAGAAAGTTAAAACAAGATCATTAGAGCATGCCCTAATCCAATATCCCTGGTGTACTTACACAAAAGGGAAATTTGGACAGAAACAGGCATTCACACAAGGAGGATGCCATGTGGACATATAGGCACAGATGGGGGAGTGGAGTGTTCAATCCAAGGAACACCAAAGAGTGCCAGCAAATCACTGGAAGCTAGAATAGAGGTGTTGAACAGACCTTACTTCACAGCCTTCAGAAGGAACCAATCCTGCCTATAACTAGATCTGGGACTTCGACCCTCGAGAACTGTGAGACAAAAAGTTCTCCTGTTTAAGCTACCCAGACTGTGAGAGTTGGTTAGGGTAGCCCTAGCAAACTAATACAGACCCCAAATCATAAATGGGCAAGGGTCAGATAAATTTTAAAAATAGTGTTGTTTACAAAAATATGACAAACTCTAAATTATTTTAAGATAGTTTATTCCGGCAACTAGGAGTGACCAGGCCTGGGATCATCCATCCTTAGGAGGTCCTGAGAAAATATGCCTGGAGTGGTTGAATTACAGTTTGGTTATACACATTTTAGGAAGGCAGAAGTTGCAAAAACCATAAATCAATATATGTAAGATTTTCACTGGTTTGGCCTGGGATGGAGGGACAATTCCAAGCAGAGATTTGAAGGTTATTAGTGGATTTAAGGATTTCTTGACTGGCAACTTGTAGAGCCTGTCTAAGTAATTTTGGAAATCAGTAAAGGACAAGGTGCTCAGAGTTTATGAATCTCCAAAAAATGACTTTGCAGGGTCATAAAATATTTTGAGTTTCTTTTTTTTTTTGAGTTGGAGTCTCACTCTGTCGCCCAGACTGGAGTGCAGTGGCTGCTCCCGGCGATCCTTCCGCCTCAGACTTCCAAGTAGCCGGAATTACAGGCATGTGCTACCCCGCCCGGCTGATTTTTTGATTTATTGTAGAGATGAGGTCTCGCTGCCCAGGTGGGTCTCGAACCGGCGGGCTCAGGCAATCCACTCACCTCAGCCTCCCAAAGGCGCGGGATTACAGGCTGAGCCACCGAGCCTGGCAAGTTTCTTCTTTATCTGTTATGTGAAGCTGTGCCATAGTCAGGTTAGAAAACAAACTTCAGTATGCAGTATAGGGTAATAGGGTAATAAAACTCCATCTGGTGTGTCCTAATTAGGTGTGACTCCCCAAGCTTCTTAGTTAGGAATTTGATTAAGAGGGGGAAAAAAAAGGGTCACAGTTTAGTCCTCAGTTTAAATAAATAGTTAACAACTTTTTTAAATTATTAGAATTTGCTAATAATTTTAAAATGCAAGCCAGGCACCATGGCTCATAACTGCAATCCCAGCACTGGGAGGCAGAGGCGAGGGGATTGCCTGAACCCAGGGGTTTGAGACTCATCTGAGCAACTTAGTGAGACCTCATCTTTGCAACAAGTACAAAAATTAGCACCTAGTGGTGGCATGCTCTTGTAGTTCTGGCTACTTGGAAGGCTAAGGCAGAAGGATCACCTGAGCCCCTCAGGTCGAGGCTGTAGTGGCCATGAGTATGCCACTGCACTACTGCCTGTGTGACAGAGTGAGACTCCGACTCAACAATTTTAAAACTGCGTATTTAAATAAAACAATCTTATTTTTATAAAGTAAATTGGCAATTAAAATGCTAATATTGAATGATTTGGGATATATAGAGAGACTTTAAAATACTAATACATTTGACTGAGTATTTTCCATTTCTCTAAATACCACTTAAAGAAAATAGACAACACTTATAAAAGCAAATAACTCAAAAGGTTAGATTTCCAAAAATATAGGGAAAGAGTTAAAGAAATTGAAGTAGGTTTATAAGAGAGACTAGTTTATAGATGCAAATATTAAAACTTTTACCATTACTGGAGAAAAACTATTTTTTAATTAAATAAAAAAATCATAATTAGATGTGATTACACAATTATAAGCTTGCCTTTATAAATTTTTATTTGAAGAAAATGAAGGAAGGTCAATTTTAAATGTAAAAATTGTCTGTCTTAATATTTATAGATTTATAGATAAGAAAGTCTCCCAGGTTTCCTTGTGATGCATATGTAAAGGAAATCATAGGGAAAAAAAGACTCAAAATGGACAGTGTATCAGTTTTCTAGAGCCTCTATTAATAAATTGCTACTAACTGAGTAACCTAAAACAGCAGAAATCTCACAGTTCCAAAGCCCAGATATCTAGAATCAAGGTTTCATCTGGGCCATACTCCCTCTGAAGGCTTTGGGGGAGGATCCTTCCTTGCCTAACCAAGCATTTGATGGCTCCTGGCTTTCATTGCTTGTAGTAGCATAACTTAAATCACTCATGTTCACATGGGCTTCTTCCTTATGTCTCTGTGTCTTCTCTTTTTGTAAGAAAACCACTCAATAAATGTAGGTCTCAATTATCCAAGATAATTCCACTTCAGTATCCTTAACTATATCTGTAAAGAACTTATTTCCAAAAAGAAGGTCACTTTCTGAGGTTACAGTAAACACGAATTTTGGGAAGATGCTATTTAAACCACTAAAGAAAGGAAAAAAGAAAAGAAAAGAAAAGAAAAATGGACAAAGTTGGTACTTGCTGTGTTATGATTGTGTATCGTATGAGATTAGACATGATATATTTGCACATATTCTTTATATCAATTCAGTTTTTAATTTTCTTTATACTCACAGAAAATTCTTATTTTATTTATTTATACTTACAATTTTTTGAGTTGGGGGTCTCACTCTGTCACCCATGTTGGAGTGAAGTAGCACAATCACAGCTCACTGCAGTCTCAAATTCCTGGGCTCGGGCAATCCTCCCACTTAAGCCTGCCAAGTAGCTGGCACCAAAGGCATGCACCACCACACCCAGCAATTTTTTTTTTTAAACTTTTTTGTAGAGACAAAATCTTGCTATGCTGCCTAGGCTAGCAGAATAATTTTTTTTTTTTTCTATCTGATATATGCCCTCTGTTAGATGTCATCTAATGGATGTCCTCTCATAGATACCTTAGAATAATTTTAAATAGGTAAAATCACAAGTCTTCTGAAAATGCAAAATAAACATGTCAAATCTGTTAATCAATTCATTTAATGAAGAAATAGTAATATGTTAAAACAATTTAAAGATATTTTCTTTTTTTTTTTTTTTTTGAGTTGGAATCTCACTCTGTTGCCCAGACTAGAGTGCAGTGGCCGCTCCCGGCCACCACAACCTCGACCTGCTGGGCTCCAGCGATCCTTCCGCCTCAGCTTTCCAAGTAGCTGGCACTACAGGCATACTCTACCACGCCCGGCTAATTTTTTGATTTATCGTAGAGATGAGGTCTCGCTGCCCAGGCAGGTCTCGAACCCGCGGGCTCAGGCAATCCACTCACCTCAGCCTCCCAAAGGCACGGGATTACAGGCTGAGCCACCAAGCCCGGCTGAAGATGTTTTCAAATAGCAGGAAAATGTCACTGCCTTCAGTAAGGCTGAGGTGGGGGGAAGAGCACACAGAAATATCAACATTACAGTACTTTGGGAATTTGGAATCTAAAAGTCACAGGGGACCCAATTGCTATGACTTTTCCCTGAACCGACTCAGTTCTAAGCTCCTGAGTCTAGGAGAAAGCCAAACTACCCTAACTGCCTAACAGGGCAGAACACCTGGGTGGGGAAGCTGAATATTTTCAAATGATTGCTAAAAACCTATTACAGTGACCACAATGCAACAGAGATTGGCAAACCACAGTCTGTGGCCATATCCAACCTGCTGCCTGCCTTTATAAATGAAGTTTTATTGGAACACACACACACACACACACACACACACACACACACACACACACGAACACTGGTTCCAAGAGCGTTTGAGAAGCTCAATATTCATAGGCAATGTTAGGATAAAATAGCTAAGCTAAAAACTTGATAAATTTTAAAAGGCCATACGCTCCAACATTTGGGATTATTTGTCCTACCAGACAGAAATTATCTCATCTCTACAGGATAAAAATTTTGAAGTTAGCAAGTAACTCCACTAAGTCTCAGGTCTTTAATCGATAGTAAGTAGTCTGTTGAAATAACTGCATTCCCCTCACACCTGTATTACACTGCAAAACTCAGTTGCATAATGAAAGAAGCACATTTTTATAAAAGAAAATATTTTATTGCATACTGAAAATTTCTAAAGATAGTTTTCATATTATAAGAAAAAATAGTTAACAAAGTAGTAAAGAGAAGATATGACTGAAACTTTATCAATTATTTAAAATATAACAAATAGTTCCATAGTAATTTCAATACAAGGATCTTATGTGATTGAAATTCTTGAGATTATTTTGAGTGACAAAAAGTGTATTATGAATCATTAATTTCTATTCAACAGAAATAAATTCAAGTTCATTTACACATCAGGTTTTTTTTTTGTTTAAAGAGGTCAATTATAACAAAAATTGAAATGCCATCTGCATAGTTTCTTAAGTATTAACTGTATATAAAGATAAAACTATTAACACAATATTCTTTTACTGTTTCATTATATACACATGTGTATATTTTATATATAAATGTGTAACTATATAGATTTTAAAACCTACATATTTGTATATAACTATACATACATCATTTTAAGAACTATAGTTTTTAAAAGATTGGACCAAATTTTTACACTGTCAAAAATTTTTTACATTTAATAATCCCACATAGAAAGTAGATTTCTTTTAATAACCCAAAGTAGCCATGGAAATTTATCAAAATAATCGTCTTAGATGCATACATGTGTTTTACTATAGGCTATAGGAAACTGCTCACACAAAAAATGTTTGAATCTTTTTTTTATCAAAGGGTACCCAACTGTTTTTTTTTTTAAAAATAAATCCATTTATTTGTATCTGTTACAATTATGCGTGCATATAATGCCAATTTTATTTAATCAGATCAGGGTGACATATGTATTAGTTGTCCCTTAAGCACTTATGTATGATTTGCAAGTTGAGATCCCAAAAGAAATCATAAAAGATATTTTAAATAAACTTAGTGGCATATGTGTCAAAAGCATTCTAAAACTTCTTAATATCAACTACTTCATTTAAATGCAACCAAATGTGCCTGGTACTTGCTGTATGCTTTAAGAGAAACAAAAGTCATACTCATTTTTAGGGGTTTCATTTTTCATGACTGGCAAAAACCTTTTAACCTAGAAAAGCTTCTAATTAGAATATCTTCTTTATATACTAACTGGAAGTTGCATTTGTTTTATTGTTGGTTTATAATCTGAGATCCGGACTGATATGTCAAGACTAGTGCATCATCAAAGTTAGCACCAAAAATAAAACAAACAAAGCACATTCATTCATGTAATAAATAATTACAGAATGTCTATGAGGTACCATACACTTTGTTAGGCAATTGAGGCCAACTTTATTGGATTATCTGTTTCAAGATGCTGACTGTTTCATTGGGGATGAATACCTGTTCATGTAAAACAATTTGAAAACTATAAAAGAGAATGGATAATCAAGCACTTAATGTTAAAATTTGCAATCTAGTGCTAAAACACTAGAATGGTTTTTGAGTATCTCTATTTTTTATATATTCCATATGCAATCCATTAGGAAACCCCAGATGATTGTCTTTCAAAATACCCCAAACCCAAGTGCTTTTCAAGTCCTCTCTTATCTAAGCCAGCATCTTCAGTAACCTGGGTACAGCAGTAGGCACCCATCTAGTCACCCAGCTGCCATCTCTTCCTTTCTGTGGTTGTTCTCAATACAGCCATGAGAATAATCTGAGTAAAATTTAAATCAGGTCACAAACTCCCCTTCCAACAACTTCCTGTTTCATTCACAATAGAAGCCAACATCTTTGCAAAGGCCTGAAAAGCCCTGTGTGAGCTGGCTCTGGACACCCCTCTGACTTGTCTTTTATGATTCTCACTCCTACCATTGGGCTAGTCATTCTGTACTCTTGTTATTTTTCAAGCATGACAAACTTACCCTTATCTCAAAGAATTTTTTTTTTTTTTTTTTTTTTTT